>NC_135565.1:5544141-5549141 GCF_964340395.1 Glandiceps talaboti
AAAATACTTTACTATTAAAATATTCTTATGACAGGTGTTACCGACTAGCAATGTATACAAATTCTATTCCTTTGAAATTGTAATAAGTTTGTATGATTTGAACCAGCCACTTGACGTCAGTAGACTACCTGTCTGCAATATCGATATAGCATATACTAGTTTCTTTTGTCTTAAGTTTCGCACCGTCGGTTTGAACTTGATTTTACTGCTTACAAAGGCTATACAAATACAACTGGAGATCAATTTCACACTGTCATTATTAACGCTAAATATAGTTTTCTCCATGGTTTCATCCAGTTGCTTTCTTTTCTTATACATGTTTCATTGTATGTAATTGGATTCTCTTCCTTTGTGTCCAAATGTATGTATGTATGTATGTATGTATGTATGTATGTATGTATGTATGTATGTATGTGCATGCTTGCATGCATGCATGCATGCATGCACGCACGCATGTATGTATGTATGTATGTATGTATGTATGTATGTATGTATGTATGTATGTATGTATGTATGTATGTATGTATGTATGCCTATGTGTGTGCGTGCGTGCGTGTCTGCCTGTCTGTTGGTCTGTATATTCGTGTTTAATCTTTGACGTATGGTCACTGTCACAATCTCAAAGATTTCGTGTTTGAGTTTAGGTCAGTGGTCACTGTCACAATCTCAATGATTTCGTGTTTCATTCTAGGTCAGTGGTCACTGTCAAGGTTAATGGACGTAATGACTGGTCCAGTCAAATTCAGAAAGCCACGTGGAGTTACAATAAACCGCCATGGAGACTTGGCTGTCGCAGATACTGAGAACCACAGGGTCCAACTTTTAAATTTGGACTACGAACCTGTGTCAGAGCTGAGGTTTGATGGCATATTTACCAATGATTTCCAACCATATCAGATTGCTGTCACAACAAATGAAGAATACTTTATGACGGATATTGGTAATAAGCAGGTCGTTATGTATAATTTAAAGACAAAAACTACAAAAATATTTCTACAGGATGATGACGTCAATCCGAAAGGCATAGCTCTGATGATTGGTTACTTTTTAGTGACTGATTTTGACGACAGAAAAATAGTCAAATGTGATATGAATGGCCACAGTGTAGCTGAGGTCAAGGGTCATAGCCAGTCTAAACATCTTGTAAATCCTAGATACATCGCTGTTAATAGTGCCAATAATGTTCTTGCATCTGACAGGGGTGCAGGCGCAGATGATGGTAGTGTCAGGGTTTTTAATGAGGATTTGGAGCACCTAACCACGTTAGTTAGCAACCTTGTGTGGCCCTATGGTATTGACGTGGACATTTGGGACAACGTGTATGTTGTTGAGTTCACCAAAAGCAGGGTCATTAAATATACAGAGGATGGGAAGAGGGAGGTTGTCATAAGCAAAAGTGATATTACAAACCCTAGACACATTACAATAAGTAAATATGGTACACCAAGAATGGTTGTTTCAGAAACAGACTTCCATCGTGTCAAAGTCTTCACTATGTAAGGAAATTAAAACACGCCCTCAACATGGGATAGTCTAAACCATGGGCCGGGCTGCTGGTCTGTGTTCTAGGACGTCTATGTAACTATTTCTTTATGGGATACCTTTAGGATTCTCGGTAAGATTTCTGACCACAACCCAATGCAAAATAAATATTATCACAAGCAAGTTGCCAACCCATTTCAATCTCTATTTCATGACCATCTCAGTGGGGAATGTTACTAATACAGGACTAGTATATTAAAATACGATGTGTTATATACGAAATACCAAAATTCTTATGTACATGTAAGTTGTAGTAATAATAATAATAATAATAATAATAATAATAATAATAATAATAATAATAATACAAGTGTACAAAAGGCAGAAATAATCTTGACTGGACTATTGCTTTAACTTGTAAGAAGTATTCAGAGTACATGCTATGTTGACTACATGATTTCTAGAGGCTTTATCAAATTCAAACCTGCCAAATATGCCAAAGATGTCCTTTATAGGATACGAGTGCAAATGTAGTTAGAAAAGAAGTCCCTGATTTGTTATGTAAAGAAGTGTTTACAACCGTTAACGGGGAAGTAAAGTGTTTCAGCTACTTGTCCCATTCAATTAAAACGTTCACATCAGGTTTAACATAACAGCGTTATTATCAACCCAGTAGTGGTCGCTCTAAATGTGATCTCTAAATGTGATCTATATGTAAACGGATGTTTACCCATCCGGAAGCAAGTACATGGACTTGTGCAGTATAAAATGAGATCAAAACATTCTGTCGACAATTTCATTTTTTAATGGGGGAGTAATGTTAACCTAATATGGCATACAATTAGTGATTAATGTCATGTATGAATAAATGAAAATCCCGACCACTACTTTTCATGTAAGTCAAACAAGTTGACAATATGTTGAATATTTACAAATGAGTTGAAATGTAGAGGAGCAATTAAATATAGGCACGACAGTTTTGACTCCCCACCTTTTACGTATATAAAATCGCCTTCACTGAGATGATGTTGAAATAAACATATAAGATTGTAAACAAAATCTGGCTGGTAGTGCCACGATGGCTTATCAATTTCAACTGAACGTAATTTTCTTGAGATTAGTTATATGATTCATTTAGTAATATTAATTTTTACACTGACATGCTTTTAATGTCAATTTTGGAAAACCCCAAAATACTCTACTGTTCAGTTTCAATGCTTACAATGCTTTTGTAAAGTTCCTGTCGATATATCTAGCAACATATGATGATGTTTGTATACAATTTCTGGTCATGAGTACAATCAATACCATTGACTACCATGATTATGAAATTCAGCACTGGAGGTAACTTTTTTATGAGATATATTTGATGTATATATTTGATATATTAGATGTATTTGCCTGGTAAACATGCAATGTTAGTTGTTGTAGTTACTAAAAATAGTGTATTTGTTAGATTTGATCACTTGCTTTGGTCTGGGACTTTACATGTATAAACAATTCAGTGTTTGAGCAATGCCTATGACATGTATGATGTAGGTAATATCACAAAACTTGGTTCATTTGATAGATTATATGAATGTAGAACTTATTAACGTCATTGAAATTGTATTACATGAATAAAGTTGTGTTACATAAATAAAACTTTCAATTTACATAATTTGTTAATGTTTGAAGTGAAAATTATTCAAAATTGGTTGCGTTGATATTATTTTGAAATACAGTACTTCAAATACAAAAATCCTAACAAGAATGTTGTTACATTACAAGAAATGTGATATGTTGAAAAAAATAACTTGTTAGGTTTACACGTAGACAGCCTTGATTCAGGGTCAATGGTTTACATACATGCAAGAGATATAGTGTCAAGTTGAGCCCAAGCCTTGGCATCGGAGAACGAAAACTGTTACTAACAATACATTTACAACGTGTATTTACACTGGTGGAATACACGATGTTCCTGCTAATGAATTACAATGTTTGACGATTAAAATCATTTTAGCAATTTTAGAAACGATTTAAAATCATCGAAACAAAGTTCTAAACAAACAGATAGCCGGTTGCTGAAAAAAAAACCATGGACATCCGTATGGGAAACTTTTTCAACAGCTGAGTGTGAATGAGAGTTTTTGTTTTTAGTCCACTTTGTTTATAGTCATGAAAGTGGTACTTCATTGGTTTAGTTTATGTTGGTTTGATTGTTGATGCCTTGGGTAAGGGTAGACATAGGCTGATCGCTAACTGTGAATGAAGTATCAATAAAATTTATCTCCAGTCTAATTGTGACACAGTTGGGTTTCCTGTGCTGGCGACATTGTTTACCAATTGAGACGGAGTACTGGGTTGATAATAGGGAACTGGCAAACCCGCCATGTTGAATGTTGCATCATGGGAAATATGATAATAAATTCCAATCAATTGGTGTTGTAAATAATAATGTTACATTGTTTGTAACCACAAATAATCAATTCATAGTCACCCTGACCATTGTGGGAGGTTTATTTTATCGGTTGCTCCAGATTAGGTATTACGATAACCACAGATAATCCCATTCTCCTTTGCGTCTGAGCATGCTAAGTCTGGATTGCAAGTTCCCTATTAAACACTGTTATTTTACACCTGCTATGAATGTTTCAATTGAATGGGACAAATAGCTGTTCAAACGCTTCACTTCCCCGTTAACGGTTGTCAAATGACCATAACCATGGTATAATTTAATTTTGACATTCGACCTCGACGACAGATTTCAACATTATGTCAAATGGATATTTTCGTGTCTAGAAAGTATACTACCTTGTATTGCTTATTTTGTTTGTATTTTCAAACATGTCTATCATTCAGCCAAAATCAATTCTAGAAAAGGAAGTATATACTTTTGTAGATGATGTAAAGGTGTTTTTTTGTGAAACAGACTGTGACAAGTTACAGAGTCATGAAACTGATAATATGTTCGACTGGACAGACAAGTCATTGTTGAAATTTAACACTGGAAAATGTGGGTCTACGGGAATTGGTAGGACAAATGTGAGTGACAGGTCATCTATCTCCACCTACTTACTTTCTTACCTACTAGTACCTATATTATCTACCCAACAGTACTCCTTTACCCCTCATTTACCAACCCATCAATTCAAATCATCAATCCATCACTTCCCATCGTGCTTGAATAAACAAGTGTTGTTCAATTGACTTTGCGAAAGGTTAGCGCGTTAGTTGGCTGGTTGGTTGGTTGACTGACTGACTGACTGACTGATCGACTGACGGAAGGGTGCATTGAGGGTAGATACCAATGCAATAAAGTAATTTCAATCATGGTTTTCTAACTTGAATTTATCTAGTATTTGAATGCTACTTCCTCTAGTGTACATGTGCGAGTGAGTGACTGAGTAACAACAAATTTAAACTGATTTCTCTAGAAAACATATAAACGGCGATTTCACAACCAATAGGTCAGTTGTGACGCATTTGGGGGCAAAAAAATTGAAAGTTCCGTAATGGCCAATGAGAACATCTAAAGT
>NC_135565.1:5554141-5706641 GCF_964340395.1 Glandiceps talaboti
CCTTCCTTATGGAAGGATAATAAATAGCAATTTAGACGTGTACCCCGGACGTGCCTGACATATGTATATTCCTGCATTTAATAACGCCTTAAAGAGTAAAGAGTGCTCAATACAGAAATATGTAAGTTACACAGGAGCGGTTACACAACGTTTCAATGTGAAACACTGTGTAGCGGCTCCTGTGTATCTTACTTGCTACTTTGAAATTTATGTATGTATGTATGTATGTATGTATGTATGTATGTATGTAAAAGTGTCATGCTTACCCCATATATATATATATATATATATATATATATATATATATATATATATATATATATATATATATATACCCCAAATATATAGGGTTAATTTAAACTGTTCTAATTCATGTTTTGAATTTGTTGTTTCTTTTGTCCTGTTAGTTAGTTTGATTCTGTGCATATGTTCGGCACAGTCTGTGAGTTTCCCTTGATTCCTTTGAAGCTTACCGTCTGTCCTTTGTAGTCACAGCATTACGTTATGTCTCTGTAAGTAGTTAACTTAAGCAGTCTACAGATGTTCACTCTGACTGCGAGGTGTAAAGATGAAAGTATGGCTTTTGTCAATTTTTTATACTCTCAACATTGTCTGAAAAGGAAGATAATGCATCCAAATGGGTAATTAGATTGTAGTTGTACAACATGCCACAATGCAGGTGTGGTGTGTGCATGCACAGAATGGTTCACAATAAAGAAGACTTTGATTTTATTTTAAGAAAGAAAACGATGTGTCGCGTTAAGAAACTATAAGTATTTGTCATTGAGTAGTAAACCCTTTTGCACCACCTCGTAACAGCTAACACCATTTGTCAATTACGTGCTTTATAAGAATAGATTTTGCTTAACATGAATATTTTTCTCTCTCTAGAGAACATATGGTACTGAGTTGCTTATTTTCCGTTGTCAGCGATAAAATAATGTATTGAAGATCGCCTCAGAGAATTCACAAACTATTTTTAAAAAGCTCCAGATGTCACATGGAGTTTAGATTGGGTGTAGATTTTCTGTATGTTAGTTTGAAATTGGCCAGACAAGTAATCAACTGGTCATGTATATTAAGTTAAGGAAAGAAGAAATGAAGATGAACTGCAATGTGTTTTTTATAGTGATTTCCGTCATTTTCTTAAAGACAGCATTCGTCGATTGTGAGGACATTGGCGTTTCTTATAAAGATGGTACGTATATTTCCAGATTTATAATTCCTTGTAGATAAGCCAATTGTTCAGTCAATTGGTGGTACATTTCGATAAATATTGGTACCTTTAAATACTACTGACTTGGCATGTGTTCATCAGCTATTTTGGGAAATTTCTTGTAAGAGTTTATGGAAAATATTTTGTTGTGACACACAATCCTATTATACGATGTAGCTTTATACAATAATCCATAGTTTAATTTGATCATAACATTCAAACTTGTTGTAAAATACTTTCAAATATTAACTCTTTTTACCGTTTGTTCTATGGAAATACAAATGTTAACAATTCATATTTGTTATGCCGTGTTTTAGTACTCTATATGAGACTAGCTAACTGATTAATGCATTTTGGAAACTAAATAATCGCTTCAGAAAGTCATACCAATTAAAAAAAAATGTTCACGAAAATATGAACAATTTTAGTTGGGCATCAGCTTAAGCCTTGAAATTCGTATATTTTGTTAACCAATTGAAGTGCTCCTGAAAAGTAACTCATTCGACAGATTTGATGTAAAGACGAACAATTCAGTATTTTCAAATGTGTTTTGACACACTAAATTTTTCAACCGCAAATTTACAGAAAACAAAGTAATTTGTCTCATATTCGATACTTGTTTGGGAAAATTATATATCAAGACAATAATAACCCAAACTAGATCAGTAGGTGTTACAAATAAATGCGAAGTGTGGGGAAAAAGAATGGTTTATAAAATCGAAACCATAACATCGTTCCAAATTATGAATATCCCTTTATCTAACATATACTTATATACACACTTGTCTGTGCAGATGACCTTTGTATGATAGTACCATATCTGAGGGAGCTATGCATCATACGAGAAAATGGTGTAATACCTGCGCAGGATTCCTGTCAAAACGTTAACTGTTGCTTCGATCCTGATAAAGGCATCTGCTTTAAGAAGTCATCAACACGTAAGTTTCTGAAACACCTCTTGGAATCTCCAAGAAAACGAGCTCTTGTCGGCCATTTTGGAATAATGTATCTAAGATTGTTCGGGCAAGAGTTCAAACAGTATAGGTTAAATAGACTATGCCCCAAGCAGAGAGTCTGCAGTGTTACAAAAGTAGTCAATGGAGTGGATGACTCATAACATGACATCTGTTGTAAACTTGCGCAGTAAAAATTCTTGATAAGCGTATTTTAGTTAATCTACTAACAAACCACTTCCAATATGTTTCTACCTTGGTATATGATAAATATATACAGAGTTTGTGAAAATGGAAATTCTGAATAATTTTTAATCAATCAGTGGTTATTACTGATCTAGACCTGTCCATGTTCCTCCTTGCACAACATAATTTTGCAGTCCCCAGACTCTCGCCCGTTCCTGAAGTGAACCATCTGTGATGTCGCTTGGTACCCGAGACTATAGGGTTCAAACGGTGTGACACAGCTAATTTGCTTAAAACTTCTCAGTGTACAGCAGGTCGTATCTGGACCAGATTTGGCAATTTGTTATGCCTCTATTTCAGAGACACAGTCTGATGCTGTAACAGAGAGACTGCACGTTACACTAGAGTTGATATAAATACATTTTATGTGTTCTAAAAGTATTAAGGTGGACATATTATAAAATTACAGATCTTTGTATATTTTTATTGCAGTAAAGGATACCCAATTTTGCGTGTAGAGAATAATAATAATTAAATACTGTCATTGCGAGTGCCAGCCCGGCAAAGCCGCTACGTACCGAGCGTAATGATTAACGGATGCATAAATCTGAACGTGTAACACTGAACTGTAGCATTTTGATTAATATTCACATACCCTCATGCGTACTGCCCTATTAAATCTTGGGGGTCTTTGCAATATTGAACTAGACAATATAACACCTGATTTATACATCATGATGACCTTGAGGATTAACTACCAAAACCAAAAGTATAAAAACAAAAATAAAACAGAAACATGATAAATGACAAATTTGCCTTTTAATACAAGGGAATAATTACATATTTGCAACAAGGGTTTTGCTATAAAGCGAAAGATACCATGGCTGCAGGCTTTTAAATGATCACTCCAACTGTTTCTTACAAAATGTAAGGAAAAAGTAAACACAATTAGCTAGTTCAGATATTCAACCACTCCTTTACGATGCCATAGTATGATTGTGAACTCCTTTGCAAAATCCCATGTACGTGTACATATCAAATAATGGTCAACATGATTGCAGGCAATCGTAGCAAGACTGGTAACCTTCGGCAAGCTAGGTAACTTACATTATTGCAATTCCAGTGTTCTTAAGGGGTAAATAACAAATATTAGTTAGATCCCGATCGATAGCGCCAGGTCAGAGAAGGTGGATAAAATCTACATAGTTATGAACACGGGAATCCCGGTTTTCCCAGCGTCCACTGTGTATTCAACATGGCGGCAAGTCTGAGTAATACTCGCTAATGTAAGAACTAGTGGATTTCCGCTTACCTACATGTGCTGTTGCCACGGCGCGAAATTTCAATTTTTCCCGCCTATTTCTCTTTTTAAATATGTTGCTGACTGTTATTGTCCGTGTGACAGATTAGCGAAATAAAATGTTTGGTGTAAGTGTATTATCGTCTGAGATATTTTGTGTGTTCAGTGACAACTCAAATCAGAACATTTGCTTTAGTTTTAATGTATTAGTAAAAATACTAAAGTGCCTGCCGATGTCTAAGAGTTGATACAATGGTAACAGACCAGACTTGGGTCTTTTGAACATAAATCGACACATACATAGACGTCATCTTTTCATTGCTGCAACATGCATGGATAGTTAACAATGTCATATTTTGAGTCCCTAGAAGTATGGCATCTAAATTAGTCCATGTACACCAAAACCATTGAAAACGGGTGAACCTTTCTTTCATTGTACATAAATTTGATTTTGATTTTATTAGTTTACAAATGAGCTATATATGGGCAATTTGTTAAATTCCGTTAATGAATTCAACAATAACGTCAAAACCTCAAGTAGCACATTCTGATTTCTCACTAGGTTTCTTATCATATATTATACTAAACAATTCAATGTTTTCCTTCTCAAGTGGTTCCTTGACATGTTTATAACAGAATTCTGTCCCTTCATAAAATGTAACTTTGTATAATGGAATAACCCATGCAAATTTACTAAGAATATCAATCACAGTCAGCATATATTTATACCCTTAATTAGCTAGCAAATTATTGCAGGTCCACCATATGAGCTTGTCACTAATCATCAATAGCATTCAACATAACCTTTCTAAATTGAAACTTATTATGTGCTGGTGTGTGAAGTGCATAAACTTCATGTTCTTTAACCATTGTTGTAAGTCACTATATTTAATCTGTTTCTTGTTCTCTTTGATTTTAATCCATATTTTTGAAATACCAGCCTATGCTACATATCTGATACAATAAAGATATCTTAAATACTGGTCTGTCATTCATTATATACCTACGATAATTCTAATTGATATGTAATAGGATAACCATGGAAGTCAAGTTTATTTCTATTTTGACCAGTAATCCATGATCTGATATTATATAATGGTGTGTTTTGTATGGGTATACAATCAGATGATACACAATTATATGTAACCTGCTCAGACATTTGCTGTGTTTTTTTAAATGGCAGCATTGCTAGATAATTACTTCATTAACCATTAACGTGATTATATTGGATATCAAGTATATGACAGTATATTACATATTCCGTAGTAGTTATAAATGTACTTTAAACATACTTACTGTTGATGTTATTATAATATCATTCTGAAACCCTACAATTGATTACATAGATTAAAATATACATATTTAAGTTAAACCAGAAAACAGAAATAGTAAAATAAAATAACAAATGTAAAAAATATCATCAATAGTGGTTCATTGTATTGCTTTTATATTATCATTACTACCCTTTATCAGAAACAGACAGTAAATTATCAAACATCGTCTCATGCTATGACATACAAGAAAAGTGTTTGATATTAAAAGGTGAAAATCAAACAAAATTATCCATGCAAACGACATCTGTAAAAATGACAAATGCTAATAAAATAATAACTAAAGTAACATTAATCATAGATTATATTAAACTGAATATGATTTATTATTCAATAGCATATCAATTAAGTGTTCATCTCGTACAAGAGCTAAAAATAATCATCAAGATATGTAAATCAGTTTTAAATCTATATCAAGGTTGTAATAATGCAATAGAGATTCAAAGGTAACAACCAATCTTGCATTAATTATAATTATATACAACTACGCTAAAAAATAATCATATAAATCGATCTCAAATATACTGATAAACCTAGTGATTGATATGTAGATATAATATATGATTGAATAAAGCCATATTAATAACATCTGGTATATTAACTCTAACAGGAATCTTAGCAATGGTTCCAGCTCTAGCTGTTTTTATATCTGGTGTTGCGGCTGTGCCTTAGATATCGAGTATAATAAAATAAAATTTAGCACATGCTGACAACACACACAAAAAATACAAACAATTTATTAACTCACACAAGAAGTAATATATTTGAAGAAAATGTATCAGAAGTTCTCAAAGATGTATTTTAAAAATCATTGCAGCTTCAGAGAAAAGAAAGAAAATGATGTACCACCATTAGAAGCTACATGAAAATGTATACATTAAATGGCTATAATGAAGAATACAACATACTTTTTCAATATATAAATTATTTTTGCAAAATGTGTGAATGAGTGATTTAAAAGATGTAGATAATATAGATAAGGCACAAAACAGAAAAAAAAACCATAAAAGGTATTTAATCTAAAGCAAATTATCAAAAACAAACTTGAGCAGGGCTTGACCCAATTAGGAAGTGAATTGGGTGATAAACAAAGTCTTAATGCTTCTTTGGAATGATAGGTTGACACTGTAATGTACTGGATACCTTGGCAATATTACTGACCTGCAGAATAACACACAGAAAATATACTAGATGTAGTTTGTTCTATATATATATCATCACATACTTCATCATATCTTGCAATAAATGAATTTTTTTTTTAAATTATTATTTACGTAGCAGAAAGTTCCCAAAAAGTAGTATAATATTAAATCCAGGAAATATACATCATTGGATGTTTCATTTAAAAAGAGATAATAGTTTTTATAAACTGGATTAACACATCAAAATTGATAAAACAGGATTTACAACCTTGGGTAATCATAAATCAAATAAATCACACGATGAAATATTATTTCTGTTCATTTTAAAAGAGATGATAGCTTTCAAAAAATGGATAAACACAAAAAAATTATAAAAAAGGATATATAACAGTAGGTTTTCATAACAATTCAAATAAAAAACACTGTTTTAGAGAAATTATGAAACTCTGAATGGACATAGAATTTAGTGATGTTCCATGTGGATTTGAAGTCCACACATTTATTAATAATACAATATACTATAGAATTACATTGCCATCGAATGATTTCCAATAAATATATAAAAGAGCATGGTTCACATGACAATCCAGCATACATTGACAGCGATGATGTAAACTAAACGCATCATACAAATATAATAAGCTGTATAGGTAAAGAATTTGCCGGTATTATCAAGTGGGTCGTGCCCCCCTGCTAGCTCGTAACGCTTATAAAATCTTTATACTTAGCACATAAACTTGAAAATGATACATTATCAGCAAAGGTGTAATAGTCCGTCAAAGTTCTAATTTCAACTGCAATGGCTCCTTGATTCATGTTCAACACAAGTATGTCATTGAGGCAATCTGATTAAAATCCGATGTAGATGTCGGCTAATCGTGCATTGCTATCTTACCATCGTTATTTAGCTTGAATTGACCTTTGTAGTACATGTTTACATTTTTTAGCCTGATCGCCTCTCTCCTCTGGAGGAGGCGATCAGGCTAAAAAAATGTAAACATGTACTACAAAGGTTAATTCAAGCTAAATAACGATGGTAAGATAGCAATGCACGATTAGCCGACATCTACATCGGATTTTAATCAGATTGGTCATTGAGGTTATTTCCATGCAATATTATAAAACAAATTTTCTGAGTACAGGAATTCCAAGAAATGTACTGAACTGTAGTTGTCATTGGGGATTATTTACACATCGTCCAGGTACTAGGTGTACTTGTTCAAATAAACCCATCAGAGGTCAAATTTTAGAATTTCTATGAAGCTAGCAGGTTAAGACCATCAATATATCATCCTCATATCAATGGTCTGTTACCACATACTATTCGTTTCGATCAAGGCTAGCTTTAATGGTACATACATATACTTGAAGGCAGACTACTAGTACCTCCTTCAACCACTTATTCAGTAACGCATTATATTAATTTTGAAGAAAAAGAATGAAAAAGATTTTAAAAACTTGAAAATATATGCATGCACGTTCTGTTCAGTGACATTTGTACGTTTGTTTTTTAAGCATTTAAAGCGGGATTTCACACTATTTTTGACCAAACTAATAGACAGTTGTAAGTTATCAAATGATAAAATATTTGTACATGAGTAAAATAGACAATGCAATATACAACTTATGAATTTCAATGGGTTGATGTGTACATGTTTCACTGCGAAAATTATGTCCAGCCTGCACAAAAAAAAGATTAACTGAACTGTCTGCATATGTGAATACACAATTCGTGCAGTTACATTAGACCCAGTCAGTGATAACGTCTGTTATAATAATGCTAGTTATTATACAGCGTTTTCATACTCTGTGCTCAAAGCAATTTACAATCATTACTTTTGGCATGGACACCAACCCTTTATATTTCCTTAAAACCTTATTGGTCATACAATCCATTGCAGCCATTATTAGCGCATAGGATTAAATTATTCACATTGCAATATTTATCCAGTCAGGTCCCCAATTAAACAGGCTGATTGGCTAAGGCATGGTTACGTTATGATTCAAACTTTGCAATCCAGAAAAAACGACAGCGACAGGGCTCGAACCAGGAACCTGCCGATTTCCAGCCAACCACTCTAACCATTTGTCGACACAAACTGATAACTTGTCCATTTTTTAAGTAGTAGATTTCTCTCTGATATTTTGCAGGTCTTTATAATGTAGCCCCAAAGTCTGATATCTCAGCTAGAAGGATGAAAAATGTCGACAGGATGCATGATGGAATTTTATATAAGACCACAGAGTATACTGACATTGAAGCTACCATGGAAAGTCAAGACCTACCTATGAAGGAAATTGACTTCAAAACAAGAGACTCCTATCCCCATCATCGATCATGGATAGCCTTCAAGCATATATACTTATGCCAAAGCAATCGCTCGGCTTTGCTATTGTCTGTCAACCTTTTAACTAAACTCATTGTTCACAGCATAAGACTGCTAACTGATAGAGATAGCTGTACGTATTCACTCTAGAGAATATTTTGCCAGTATTTTTTTTTTCAAACATATAATGGACTTTATTGTGTTCATCAGTATGTTGCAACAGTGATGGTATTTGTAATAACTGACATAAATTGTAGTAAATAACCTGATTTCTAATAACTAAAGTAATGTCTAACAAGGTCGCCATTAACTATGATGAAGTCATCATTACGTGTATTTTATGAATATTACCGTATTGTTTAGTTCGTAAAACAAATATCACCAACATAATACATACTTATTGCCGGACGTTGAGTGCACATCTATTACCACATTGGCTGTTATATAGCAACTATAACCGAGGCTGAAATAGTTGCTACATAACAGCACAAGGGGTAATATGATGTCTACTAGAGACCGAAGAAAGGACAGATAGTAAGTTTATCATAACACATCATATTCTTAGGCACATATTATTTACATAGTCAAATTATATCCTTGTTAAGACTTTCATGCGACATGAATATTGCTCTAGGTAAATAGAACGAGTCTAGTGCCCATATATGCAGGATCAATATGGGTCAATATTCCACACAACATGATACAATCTCAGCCAATTAGGTGTTGTTTTTTTAAAGATATGGTATAATATGCGTTAACCACTAAACATAATGTATACCTGTTGGACAACAATATAAATAACACCAGTACAATAGTACAACATCTAACAATAGTACACTTTCCCAATTTCTTTTATATGCACCATGACTGCTGGATACCCAGTGCCTTTACTTGTAGATGCACAATTTACATATTACCCAAAGCTTTATGTTGACGAGGGCAGACCATTGTTATGTGGTGACTATGTAAAGGGGTCAAATACTCAAGTTACGTATAATAACGACAAAACTGTCTGGATCCAACGGTATTGTGGACTGAATTATCTGTCTAATGAAATTATTATGTATATATCTTACCGGTTCAACAATATCGTCATCAAAGAATTAGAGGTGTATACAACATATGGTAAGCATTTTATATTTTTAATTTGTTTTATTTGTTCCGCAAATGGGTGATCATATAATTTCTTTGGTACCATATGCACAGTACACTGTATACCTCGACATTGAAATTCACATTCACACCATTTGCACACAGTATTTCAGACAAAGTTTGCCTATTACATATTAGATTGAGTCAATAAATAATGCAAGGTTTCAAATTTAAAAAATGGAATTACGATGACAACATTATAGAGTTACCGAGACAGAAATAGTGGCACCAGTTTGCTTTTCTTTGCCTTGCACATGTATTATTTAGTGATGACTGTCTTCATAATAGAACATATAGTCAGGGCGCCGAGGTCAAAAATTTGAAAAAAAAATTCCCGGCTTGAAGTACAAAAATTGACATCATGTTTGGTTAGAATAATATGTGGGCCTTCGGAAAACTGATGTTGCCCCTCTGGCTTCTCTTGCACAAACTCACAGGCGACGGTTTCCATGGTAACATTGACATTATTTGGAAGGATGCTAAAACATTAAAAACGTCACATCTTGCGACCCAGAAATGATATAATCATGATTAAAGTATGTTTATATATATATTAGGGGACAGGGAACTCAATGATTACATGACCTGCGCAAACTCACAGGAGGCAGTTTCCATGGTAACTGTGACATAATTTTGAAGGATGCTAAACGTTAAAAAAACGTCATATATCAGGCTCCAGAAGTAATCATAATCAAAGTATGTGTATATATGTTTGGGGAGACGGGCAACTCATTGATCATATGACCTTTCCGATCAGAATTCAACGTCATAGTGAAAATTCAAGGTCATCTCATTTTTTCTATATTTTTATTAAACCTCTGGCGGAAAGTTTTATATAACAAACATCAGACATAGTAGTTATTGCTGGAAATCAGTCATAAAAATAGCAAATTATATAGTCTTTCAGGAAAAATACAGTAAAAGCCTATTTGGAGATGCTTTATTACAAAATCCTGTTACTACGACAACTGATATCAAGATCCGCAATTGTGAAAAATACGACAATACTGAAGATCTCAAGGTCCTCAAGTGCTATAGATTTGACCAAAGTGGCTGTACATGGGTTTTAGGGGATGGGCAACTCACTGAACACGTGATCTTTTTTGATCCAATGTCAAGGTCATGGCCTAAAATTCAAGGTCATGGGAATTTTTCCGTTTTTATCAACAAATCACCGAAACATTACAATATATGCAATGATAAAAATGTTATATCCTACAGAAAGGTCATAATAGAAAGATTATGACAAAAATATATTGGACGTTGCTTTGAAATTACACAAATGAAATTACCGGGTCAACTAAATGATGTTAGCATGTCAACTTATTTGATAGCTTCAATAATTCTCAAGTAGTTTAATGTACATGTTGTATATCTTGGTGTCTGAAAAGCTATGAGTATGATGCAATTGACATTACATTGGTTTCGAGGGATTGGCTACACATTGGTTACGTGATATTTTATGTATAAGATCAAAGTCAAACCTGCGAGCAGGCGTTTCAAAGGGGGGAGGGTTCATACAGTAATATGAAAATGCTTAGTACTGGCATGTCACTGCTGAGGAAGGTACATCACGAATCCTATCAAATATCGTTGCTTAAATGGCTACAAATTCAACGTAGAAGAGGAATCACAACTAAACTTGAAATTAATCACCCAGTATGGGTAAATAAAGAGACAAATATATCTCAGAAATGACTTATTACCGCAAGGGAAGAAATCTACTAAACACAACAGACAGAATTATCAAAATTATTCAAAGATATTTGCTTGTTGGAGCAAAACAAAACAAAAACAATTACGGTGATACAATAGAATAATATATAACTGTATTGCCATTTGCTTAAATTGCATTAGAAATTGGCTTTCCACGTGCACTCATAAAAAGAGGTAAATAAAATTGAAAACTAAAGATTGGAATGAAAGCAATAATTGATAAAACATTGGAAGGCAAGTGCAACTGAAATATAAAAGCAAGAGCTAAAATTAATGTAACACATCAAACGATTTAAAATAAATATATATGATGCTAATTAAAGATACAAATGCAGAGACAAATAACATAATAAAACAAATGGTAAAATATCCTAGGACTGGTTTAAAATGCGAATCGCAGATTGATAAAAGCTCTTTCTAAAACGTTCTGATTTCGTTTTGATACTCCTGTACCGCCTACCCGAGGGTAACAGTTCAAAAAGTGTATGTGCTGGATGACTGTAGCTTCGCGAATGGATCTGGAATCATTTGATACAATGATTGTAAGGATGGTGATTCTGTACCTATGATTCTCTGTGCTGTCCGGACGACTCTCTCAAGTGCAACAACGTATCATATAGGTGATGTTGTTAAACCAGACTCTCGATGAGAGTGCGGTAAGAATTGACTAAAATACAACCACGACTCATTTCAAATTTCTTTAAACGTCTCAGAAAATAAAGACACTGCTGTGCTTTCTTCAAGAGTTGTTCAGTATTTGTTTACCGAGACAGTCGATGTGAAAAATGAATAACCAGGAATTTGAAAATATTGCCAATAAACTTTATCTGTACCATGAATATTCAAATTGTCAACAGCTTTTTCCTACAAAACAACTTCATATATACTTTTTTCACGTTTTTTCTGAAAGATTGCATGTTTGGCCATTTGCTGACCGACTTACAGCTTTACCAGTCATATCTGATGGAAGTATACAGAACGTTCCAATGAATGTTTCGATAAAAGTGCAACAAATTAAGTTGACCTTGAATTTTGACTATGACCCTGACCTTAAATCGAAAAGGTCATGTAATCATTGAGTTCCCTGCCCCCTAAAATATATATAAACATACTTTAATCATGATTATATCATTTCTGGGTCGCAAGATGTGACGTTTTTAATGTTTTAGCATCCTTCAAAATAATGTCAATGTTACTATGGAAACCGTCTCCTGTGAGTTTGCACAAGAGAATCCAGAGGGGTAACATCAGTTTTCTGAAGGCCCAGATATTATTCTAACCAAACATGATGTCAATTTTTGTACTTCAAGCCGGGAATTTTTTTTCAAATTTTTGGCCTTGACACCCTGACTATTAGATATTTATATCCATACGAAGCGAAAAAATGGAAAAGTTACATGAATACAAACAAATCAGATTAAGAATGTTCATAGCGTCTCAGACAGGTAAAACGGATTCTTAAAATATTCTTGTGGGCAACATTCTGTAGCACCTGCTCGGTAGAGGCAATGGCTCGAACTCTGTAGAGGGTTGTCGGGGTCAGTAGTTACTTATGAAGTTTCCTTATTAACCTGAAGGGGGTATTGGTGAATGTTACTGGGATGATACTGGCAATGACTACCATGGCAACATACACCAATATTCGAAAGGCAAAACATGTAGTAATTGGTCGACAGTTACAATGGGACAGTTCGTCACACATGTCTTTGGTTTGACCGATAATTTCTGCCGTGGTTTGAAGTTTGATGTTCCCAACATATCTGGTGTGTACTGTATATCCGACGGTGCACTCGTGACCTGTGACATCGGACCAAAGGGTAACTGTGGTGAGTTATTATTGGTCACCAAACGGATGAGTATGTGTTGCAACCCTTGCAATAGTCTATAAAGTTAGTCATACAAAAAGCAAACTGTTAAGAACATAGCATGGACCTCCACGACAGACACATGATGTTGTTTTTGTATCAATGCACATCTGTTTGACAATGTGATAAGAAGAAGACATTGCCGGCTCCTTCAAAGTCAGTAGAAATTGTCCTCCACTAATAAAAACTACGTCCTGATCAGCAGCTTTTTTAGACATTGTTGCAAAGGTTGTATCAGTTTGCTCCTGGATATGTTGAGCGGATTTAAGCATGTTTAAAGTGCACGTGCTTCCTTTAATA
Organism: Glandiceps talaboti; assembly: GCF_964340395.1. Lineage (NCBI taxonomy): Eukaryota > Metazoa > Hemichordata > Enteropneusta > Spengelidae > Glandiceps > Glandiceps talaboti. The sequence continues at coordinate 5,567,630 of NC_135565.1, forward strand.
AGAATTATAATCACATAGTTGTGAAACTGTTATGCCAATCTGCTACTTTCCTAAATGGACGAACCGACAGTCACTCTGAACACATGGGATTGTGATGTTCACAAAGAAAGCCCATACTTCAAACATGACTAATCGCATATGTCCTGTTACATTCTATTCCAACAGTTAGTGTGTATAGAAAAGAAAATGTAAAGAGTTTGTCCTTACAGGAGGCATTTTTAATTATTGTAATTTTACTCATTGTATTGTCCAATTTTCTAATTTTTTAAAATTTTTTTTTTTTTTTTTTTGGGGGGGTGCCATTCCATCACTGACAGTGATACCAAAACCAATTGCTGCCATTAGGGTTAGAGTTAGGCATCACTAAGATATGTGTCTCTCACGGGTAAAAGGGAACAGTTGAGGAAAATATTATTATTATTATTATTTTATTTCTTGTAAGAAAACGCGCTACACATGCGTCTCAGCGCGTTGTACAGACTGAAGTTTAAAAAAAATTGCAATAAAGTAAAGAAAATAACAGCACACAAAAAGGGACTAAATGTAAAACTGACCGACTAAAATAATTCACAATGTATAAAAACCGACAAGTTAAAATCAATCACTTAAAATGTTGGCTAAAAAGATATGTCTTTAAACTACGTTTAAAAATGTCAACAGTCATTATATTTCTTATTTCAAATGGAAGTGAATTCCACAGAGAGGGTGAGCACACTGAAAAAGCCCTCTGGCCATAAGATCTATTGAAATTGCCACGTGGTTGGACTAAGAGTAGCTTTTCAGCAGAACGAAGATTTCGTGTTGGAACATAAATGCTAATTAAATCTGACAGGTACAATGGTGCTACGTGATTGATTATCTTGAAAGTGATCAGTAGGATTTTGAAATTAATCCTAGCGTCAACTGAGAGCCAATACAAGTCATAGAGTATAGGAGTAATGTGGTCGAATTTTCGTGTACAACTGACAAGACGGGCTGCAGCATTCTGGAGTGACTGCAGACGATCTATCTGGTATTTTGGAATTCATACAATAGACCATTGCAGTAATCGAGTCGGGATGTATTAATTTCTCTGTACAGGCTTTGTCTAACAGTTTGCGAATTTTTCCAATAATATCAGCCCATACCATGACATATCACTAAGATATGTGTCTCTCACGGGTAAAAGGGAACAGTTGAGGAAAATATTATTATTATTATTATTTTATTTCTTGTAAGAAAACGCGCTACACATGCGTCTCAGCGCGTTGTACAGACTGAAGTTTAAAAAAAATTGCAATAAAGTAAAGAAAATAACAGCACACAAAAAGGGACTAAATGTAAAACTGACCGACTATAATAATTCACAATGTATAAAAACCGACAAGTTAAAATCAATCACTTAAAATGTTGTCTAAAAAGATATGTCTTTAAACTACGTTTAAAAATGTCAACAGTCATTATATTTCTTATTTCAAATGGAAGTGAATTCCACAGAGAGGGTGAGCACACTGAAAAAGCCCTCTGGCCATAAGATCTATTGAAATTGCCACGTGGTTGGACTAAGAGTAGCTTTTCAGCAGAACGAAGATTTCGTGTTGGAACATAAATGCTAATTAAATCTGACAGGTACAATGGTGCTACGTGATTGATTATCTTGAAAGTGATCAGTAGGATTTTGAAATTAATCCTAGCGTCAACTGAGAGCCAATACAAGTCATAGAGTATAGGAGTAATGTGGTCGAATTTTCGTGTACAACTGACAAGACGGGCTGCAGCATTCTGGAGTGACTGCAGACGATCTATCTGGTATTTTGGAATTCATACAATAGACCATTGCAGTAATCGAGTCGGGATGTATTAATTTCTCTGTACAGGCTTTGTCTAACAGTTTGCGAATTTTTCCAATCTTGTATAACGAAAAGTAAATACAGGGGATAATTGTGAGGTAATGTTGACTTCGGTTTTGTTCTGTCAATTTGGGAATATTCCAATGTAATCGTGGGGAATTTGTGTCATACAGCTCAGCCATTGAGTTTTAAATACAGGTATTGATCAGTGCAGTGCCTTCACCCACATTCACATGGTCGTGGTAGTTAGGAAATAGCGAGTGCCTTTAAAAAATTTAAAGTTGGCGGCGATAGGATCAATCTTTACCATTGATTCTGAAACAAAAACAATGCTTTGAATAAGGTACTTTAACAGGGGGTGGTCATATTGTAATTGCCACTTTTTAGCCCCAACAAAATCGAGGGAGGGTAACATTTTTTGTAAAAAGCCTGGGCTGATTTGTCCCAGCTCTCCCCCCCCCCCCTTGTAACTACTGAACGTGCTCTAATACTTGAAAAAAACACAACCAGATTTAAACTGAATGCCTTCCGTAAGGGTGATATTAAGTTTTTTGTTCCTACATATAATAATTGCTGGAATGCAAAAACCCTGTTACAGTAGGCTATTAGTACATGATATACCCCTGAATTGGCAAAAACGGTGTGCCAAAACTATAAGAAATCTTAAATGACTTTGTGATATCAATCTATTTACATAGTGGAACAAGTGTAATGGCTTTTGAATTGAAATTATTCAAATTTACAAGGATACACATACAGACATTTACTCATGCATACAGAACAAATGTATGGATTGCTATTGGTATCATTTGAACACAATGGATTTTAGCTTTATATCTGTGATTTTTTAAGTCCTAGTAAAAGTTAGTTGTCGAAAAAGTTGTTCAAATGTCCGCTACCAATTCTCAGTACATGAAAGCTTGACTCGACTTCACTCGGCCTCCCCTACATACCCGCGATATGTACACTAGTTTCCATGGCAAATAATAAACACAATTCAAACCGTGTTAACATTGCTTGTATGCATAAATTTACATACTTTATGGTAAGCATGATATCAGTCTATACTTTGATTCTATATCACTCGTTTACAGTGGCAATACCCTTTATGTAACATTCGGTTCAAGAATTTCACAATGCATGCCACAATGAGGTGAAGTTCCATGGTTCTCAAGTTCGTTTGGTCTAGACAGAGACTTATCGATATATATTTCAATATATGTACCTTTTATACAAGCAACCCAAATACTTTTGAATGGTCAAGAACAAAGGCGATCAATGTCGGAAAAGTGGGGAAAATTTGACCCAATTAAACCACTGAGTAGTGCTGAGTACACTGCCCATTTTTGCAACACAGTAACAACATTTACTTATCTCATTTGGATTTTTGTGTTAATACAAGTAAATGCACACATTCTGGCAGCAAACTCGCCCTTGGTATCGAAAGATTTTTTTTTTAAAAGAGAAGGATTTTAATTTTCATTAAAGAAGAGATGGTATGGATTCATCTTAGCAAATTCTCCAGAGATAAATAATGATCCAAGAATTTTTGGTAGAAAGCTTGTGATTCCACCTGGGAGTTGAAGCTGACCTGGTTTGACTGACAATCTCGTCATGCATGCTTTCAGAAACAGAAATACACGCGAGTATTAATAAACAGTACAAACAAGATTTTCAATTTTGAAATAGTGAAGAGATGGTATGAAGTTATGTAGGTGAAATCTCCTGCACGACCAACCACACATGTAATAATTGGGAAGCTTTTATAGAAAGTTGTAGCATAGATCTCATGGTAGGTGTTTTAAGGCCAAGAAAAACAATGTTTTCTGGTGAGTTTGCATCACTTAAATACCCCGCCTCTATCGCTATTTTCTTGTGTTTGTCCAGCCAATGCAGACTGCAGATCCAAGGGAAAACAAAAATATCTCTCCCTACATTAATTGCTACTTAAGGGAAGTCAACTGCAGAACTAATCATGAACAATTACCAAAAAAAATTGCAGTCATCACACCACTTTAGGCAACGTTTCTGGATCAGAAATGACAATTTTCTTTTGTGTGGCCACCTTGTCTAATTCCCCCAAAAATGCCAATATCTTATTAAAACTACATAAATAATAATTTCAGGACAGATGCGCCTAGGTATCGCAAATGTGTGTACCGAAATATATTAAATTTGAAGCATGCACTCTTGAGATATAGCCTAATTACCGTAGGATGTTTATCAAAACTTAATCAGTTCTTTCTATAACCTTACGGAACATGTCTACCAAATTTCGTTCGAATTGATGCAGCCGTTCGTTTTAGAAAATTGTGATTCAGACAGACACACACAGCCACACAGACATTTCAACCCCTAATACATCTCCTTTATTACGGAAGGAAAAAATGACCATCATGCAACTGATGATTTCATGTTAAGGCGAAAAATGCCTTCCTCTGTTTGCAGATTTCCCAGCTACTGACATTTGCTCTTACCAAACATGCCAAAATGATGGAACATGTGTAACAGTTCTAGATAGTTTTGTCTGCATTTGCCCGATTGGCTTTGATGGTACGAAATGTGAAATAGGTGAGTATTATTTTCTATTTTTTAGGGATGGGAATTGCTCCCAGAGACTTTATGCAGACATAGATATACTAGCAAAACATTTCAACATAAATTCCATTCGGGTTTGGGACTATATGACAGGGCTATGTTGTACTTATACGCTCCTCCCTTTCACTGTGTAAATGTCACCTACATAGTAACCATTCGAATAATTTTGTCTCATATATATTTCCCAAAGGTGTCACATAGTTTCGGTTCTTTTAACACTCTAATAAGTTGGCAAATGCATCTTAAACAACCGCACTACTTTTTCGATGTTATAAAGATTCCTTTGTGTACACCACTTGTTAATGTATAATGTTGTCGACTTTATCACTACATCCTCTTTCTGACAAACTTGCCAATTCATTCACTCTGTGTGTATCAGTAATCATGTATATTACGATAAATATTATAATGGCTTAATTGATACTCATTGCTTAGCTATACACGTTGACATTTTAATGATCATCATTTTCAATTGATACTGTGATAATTGGGCTGATAATCAGGAAACATATAAAAAGTAAAAAATAACTACACAGCAAATACATATAACACAAGCAGAAACACTTTGAGTAGAGGGCACCACTGATCTGGTCAATGGCAAAATGAGTGAATATGAATTGTTTTGCAAATTTTGGCGAGCTGGGGCGTGTTTGAGACCCAGTGCATGATGCTGGTTGGAGGCAAATGGGGGCGTACGTATGAATTACGGTCCCAAAGTGCCATAGACCAGGTCAGCTGCCAAGAGGAGGTTGAATGTGGTGGTAATGGGAATGTGGAGAAGTGTACTGTAACTGTGATGTTAGCACATTGTTGTGAAAGAAAGGGAATGAATGTCATGACTGGTGTGATCTGTAGGCGAATAGGGTCTAAGTATGAAGTATGGTTCCCCAAAGACTGAGGAGTGGAAATTCCATGATCAGGCCCATAGTAACCCAATGACACAAGAGGTAGAATTTCGAATTTCTGTGGTTTTGTAACGGTTTAAAGATTTGATGTTATAGTTTAGTCGAAAAGAGTGGCTGCGAGCATCAGACTGAGATCAGATCAAATCAGAGGTACGACCACGTCAACTGAAATGACGAAGTTTCAACTTCCAATATCTTAGAATCTACAGGGAGAATAGATATTGGTCGGTAGTTACAACGTCAGTTCAACCCCCTTCTTTAAATAATGGAACAACCCTATCTCCTTTCCACTCTGCAGGAACCTGTCCTGTCTAGAGACAGATTAAAAATATATGACCATGAAGATGATACATAGGGAGCCACGTCACATTTCAGTAACCATGCACTGATACTGTCAGTACCAGTGGGTGGTGATATTAGTGTGGGTGGTGATATCATCCACGTTCATAACACTCTCATTAGACAACATTGTTTTTCTTCATTTTCTCTGAATCGTCACTAATGCATGTTAATTATTTAACATGGAATGTTTACCTTGACCTTCACTTACCTTCCAGTTATCCCATTTGTGATAAAAGGAAGATTTGAGTCACACACCGAAGCAAATCAGGCATGCAGTAACTACGGAGGTACATTAGCGACGTCCATGGAAGCATATGATTTAATGTCACTAAGAAACTACGAAGTAGAGGGTTATCAGTTTTTCTGGACAGACGACAAGATGATCATGACAGGAAGGAATCATGGATACACTGTGGATGCAAAATTAATTCATATTAATGAATACATTAAATATAGTCTTGAATCTTCTGTTTACTCTAAACAACCCGTGGGTGCCTTTTGTGCAACATCAAAGGGTACGTTTTTTGGCATATATTTAACTTCTTGCATAGCATAATTCTAAGTTGTATTCTCGATGTCTTTTGCTACACAGTTTGATTTCAATATTTTAAGCAAAATTTATAAATTGGCAACTACCAAAGATAATACATTACTGAATTCGTAAACAATCTCTAAAACAAAGATTGTGGTGGTTGTCTCATACAATCTGCTAACTAAACAGTGGGAACATATGGTCGCTACATTTCTGATGTTGTTGGGCTTGAATTTGTACGATACCGTTGGTAGGGAGGCACGTGCACTTGTGGGTCAATCATTTACGAATTGCAACAGCCAAACCCAATTAAATTTTGTAGGCAGGTAAGGAAATATTTATTATGAAAAAAGAGTATACAATCACAAATATGGTCAAAATAATGATTTTTATGACACCCCCCCCCTTAGAAATTTTATATCATCAAAAATTAATTTAAATGTGATGTGTTTTAATTGAACACTGTAAAATTAGTGAAAATAAGTTATGATTGACAGAGCATTGATAAAATAAAGAATGTTGTTCGACCGAAGAAATATAGTCTGGTATGCCAAGAGTTAAAGTATAGACTTGATCGCCAAAATAACAAAAAGAAGGAGGAGGTGGTGGTAGTGGTGGTGGTTGTGGTGGTGGGAGGGGGAAGGGTGTGGCAAACAAGTAGTGCATTACATGTTTGAAATGGAGCCACTGATAATTTTTTAATGCCCGAGTATTTGGAATGTTTATTTCAACACTTTTTTCTAATGCGTGGGACGATAACTTCTACAGTATGTTGATTTACAAAATAACAGAAGGCACAATGAAGTATGTACTTGTTTTTCAATTTCAAAGATAAACTATTACCACTTACCTCCATTAATGTACATTGCACGAATCAATTTAACAGCTGTGCACTTATTTGTAATGCATTTTCATAAAGTCTTTTTTGATGGTAATTCTAACTAAACTGTAAGATGCAAGGTTTGACATTTGATTTGGGGTTAACAATTTCGTCTTAAGTAAGATGTGCTGTACAATTATAACAACAATTTCGTACAGTTTACATATAACAGCCCGAAAACAATTTTCCAATTTCCGAAAACCTGGTATTTCACACAATTGTAGTAGGAAAAAGTGCAAAAAATGCAAAAAATCTAATATTTTTTAATAATTGTTGAAGTAAAATCCAGTTGATCAACTTTTGAATATTCCTTCAGTGTTTGTACCTTGAAAATGTTAAGTACATCATATTTTAACTGCAAATATCAATTCATTAAACTACATGAAAAAATGTCAGCTTGATCATACACATACCTAAATTAATATATTTTTTATTCTGAACAGAGATTTTTAACCTTGGCATAAAAAGACTGAAATATTGCCAGTGAAATTATAAAAATTCATATAATTGCTGTAAGATTATCACAGTTTAAAACAAAATCTCTCAGGTCAGTTGTTGTCATCTAAAATTCCCAAGTTAGAATTTTAATTTCACTTCCCTGTCACACAAATCAGGCATTTTTTGAGGAAATAACAAAAAAGTCATTGTCCCCTCCACCAATCTTCAATTCTACCGGACAATATAAAATGTTTCATAGACTGGTGTGTCGGTCAGCTATCAGTTGCAGGAATTGTCCTGCAGCTGAAAGGGGTGTGTCAGTTGCAGGACTTGTCCTGAAGCTGAAAGGGGTGTGTCAGATGCAGGAATAGTCCTGAAGCTGAAAGGGGTGTGTCAGCTGCAGGAATTGTCCTGAGGCTGAAAGGGGTGTGTCAGTTGCAGGACTTGTCCTGAAGCTGAAAGGGGTGTGTCAGTTGCAGGACTTGTCCTGAAGCTGAAAGGGGTGTGTCAGATGCAGGAATTGTCCTGAAGCTGAAAGGGGTGTGTCAGATGCAGGAATTGTCCTGAAGCTGAAAGGGGTGTGTCAGTTGCAGGACTTGTCCTGAAGCTGAGAGGGGAAGTGTCAACTGGAGGATTTCATTGCCTAACAGTTTCTGAAATTGTTGCATAGTTGAACAGCTTATAAATGCTCTGTATGACACAAGGACTCTAGAATTGGTTCAGGATCGTGGATTTTATAAAGTAACCTATTATTTATTTGTTTTCTTTTTATTTAGTTGAGTGGGGGTGCGATATATGGGTTTTACTGCACATGTCTGCAATTACACAATCACATGAATTATGTTCTAACACCACTCAGTATATTGTGGTCACCAAGCTCAAATAAAAATAGAACAAATAGACAAAAAGTTACCAATAAACACACAACATTGGATAAAAGGTTTTTCAAAACATCCATGGACTTGAATCAAGTCAACCCACACTCTTGCATTAACATTCCACACACACACACACACAAACAAACACAAAGAGATGTTCCCTTTAAAGTTTTAGTTGTTTTATTTACAATGGTGTTTCTAGTCTGTTCTCTATGGTGGTCTGAGCACTAATGCTACTTTGCTAGAAAACATGTTCAGGAAACACTTTATGGTTTTACATTTTTTTAAAAGCTCATCAGTTTGGAGAAGATTTAAATACAAACAGTTGACAGACAGCGGAGCTAAAAATGTTTCATAATAAGCATCAGGAAACAAAAATTTAAAAATTACAATTTACACGTCTTATTAATGACGAATCCCACACTACCTGACTTTTCTCTGTGTCTGTGTATGGCAGAAGAGAAATTTATCAATTTGAAGTTTCCATATAAGACACTACGCTTATGTTACAGATGTCATTATGAGCAATACAAATGAAAACTATTAGATTCAATATACACATAAGTTATACTTGATATTTTACATCAGGGTTGCTCGGTTCTTTATGATTGGACAATATTGATGCCTGCGTGCAATCAGGACATACAAGACCACAATGAAAACTGTGAAACATTTACAGATCACTCTCATTTCAAATACAAACAATTACAGTAGGCTGGCTTTGATTTTGTCTGACCAGGTAGTACACAATGTAAAAGGCCTACACCCCAAAAGCAATGTAGGAATTAAATCGACAATCAGAAAATTATGCCTGGTTCAAATTATTATTTAGTTTTGAGACCTATAAAGAACAATTTTAAAGGTTGTGGTATTGGGTTAGTGTTTGACTTTGTACATACAACCAAAGTAACAATATAAGGTAAAAGACTACTGTAACTACAAAGTTGCACAAGTCAAAAATCATCTCAGTCTAATCCATCGATGTCAACTTCATTATCGGTTAATAGTGCATCTGCTAACGTTCCGCATCTCAGTTTACAGAAGTTGATGCACCTTTCATCTTTGTCGATGCCAACAACACCATTGTCATAGCTGATACCAAACCGCTCCATGAAACAACAAAAAAGATAACAGCATTATATTAACAATGACTTACATGTTTAATATTACAATTATGTTAAAGTTTTGGAAATTGGTGATTTGAACAAACTTCTGTATATTCTAGTTTGCTGAATGGATGTAAAATAGGAATTTAATTGTTTGTAGGAATTTTTAATGTTGAAAAAAACATGTTTTCACTTTACATATAGTCATGATGAGTCCCCTCAACCTACAGCAGAGGCATCCACTGAATATATTAACATATATATGCATACATGGCCCAACCCATAGCCATACATCATCTTAATGGAATGCCAAGTCAAAAAATGACTTTAGCTAGATGTTTGGGCATTCCATCCTTACAGCAAACTTTGTTTGCTTATCAAATCAAAAGAAAGCCTGAATGTCTAACAGCAAGACTATCATTGCCACAGACAAGTAGGAAGCAGATTGGCAATGAGTATTGTTCCGAGGTTCTAACAGGAGGATGAGCTTGAACGTCAGTTTCAAACATATGCCAAAAGTTACCGAGTGTCACATGAGTTGCACCATCGGTGTTTGTTTCTATAGCAACCCCAGTGTTCTCCACGAGGGTCTTTGCCTTGACGTGAACGTCTTCATGAGATTCTATTCAATGTCGTCAATGAAGGAAGTGAACAGCGACACTGCGTCTATCATCATTTATGAACTCATTTATCGCCTTGATTTTAAATGGTAGCCGAAACAAAAACAGTAAATGTAGTACCGTCTTAAAGTAGAAGACGGTATGTTTGTAGTTTCTATGGCTGGGTAAATCAACCCGGTAATTTCCAAGCCTTCTCGCATACGTAATACAGTACACATGTTTGCATACAATGTACATGTACGATGTCACGACAATTTTCACATTGTATTGATGAATACGAACAAAAACCTAAAATTTATACATGTTCTTTAGAAATAACTACTCCGGTACGGTTCCATCGTAAAATTAATGTCCTAAATGATCATGTTTGGATGTGAATCGCAATCATAGTACCACGAGGTAGCTCCGATGTGGCAGCCATGTTTGTTATGGTACGTTTGCACTGAACGTATTCGGTTATTCTTAGCCCAAATTCATCACATTAAAAATGTATATACATGTATTTCCGGCAAATTTTGATGAAAAATCATTTTTCATTCATAAAAAAATTAAAAAGATATCAATTTTAGAGAAATAAAGGGAAATGGATTGTTTTCAGTTAATTTTTATGAATGACATGCACATTTACAAGGTGAAACCAACAACTCAAAACTAAGTGATAGCTAGCCTAGAGGTGCATACATCAATAATGCCATGTGTTGTGTTGTGTTGTGTAAAACATGCTTGCCAACATTACTGTAACCGTCTGAAATATGAAAATTAGGTGTAAAAAGGTGAATTTTAACGAAATACACTCACATTTGGTTGTACATGGACCTATGGGCATGGTCATTGTTGTTTGGGATATTGCACTCATTTTTGAACATGTACTCACTTGCCTACCAGATGTTATTATGGCAAAAACACACTAGCATTTGGTTGTTGGACTTAGTCATGGTTGCTAGGGCCAATTGTGTCAAAATATTTTGAATGAAATTTACAGAATAACACTCTCACCAAACGTCAGTCTTATTATTAACCACATACATGTACTTTTGGAGATAAATTTTTGTTGACCAAATTCACCTTTTAAGTTTTTATACTTAATTTTCATATTGCTGGTGGGATTATCCATAGACCCTCCACCATGGTGGAGGGTCTATTGATTAACGTATAACATTTCTTCATCTCTACACTCAGCCAAATCCTCAGAGTAGTTTTTGAATAAAACTACCTAGTATTTTTATTTCAAGTCTTTTGACCAAAAATGACAATTTTTGCCCTAATCACACACCAGTGATGCTATTATTTTGCTTTGAACACTTTCCCGATTAGATACCAAACTGAAGTAATGTCCCCACCAAATACCAAGGACATTGGTCTGGCAGTTTTTTTAGTTTAAGTCATTCACACACACACACACACACACACACACACACACACACACACACACACACACACACACATACACACATACATACATACATACGTATGACCTACATGTACATGTATACCACAGAACCTTATCAGTTGTTTTTGAAATTGTTGTCATCAAAGTAACTTCAGCAACCAGATTATTGGGAGAAATTTAGTTAAGTAGATTTTATTTATCAGAATGTCATTTTGGTCATGCAATAAGAACCATTATACTACTATGCTTTACCGACCTGGTGAATATTTTCAAGAAGATTTTGTTTGATAAAAATGATAAAAAAATTGATATTTTATATTAAACATCTAGTAAACAAAATTTTAGTGCAACCCTTCATATCTCTATACTATATGTTTCTAAGTACACAATAACATTATATTTTGTATCTCAAACATTTGTAATCATACAATGTACATGTGTATCACAATACAATAGGAACACATAACACATTGTATCAATTTACATAACATGCATTTATAATTAACACAAAACCTCTTCCCTAAGGCTGCTTTCACAAAAACTTTTTTTTTTTTTTTTTTTTGGGGGGGGGGGGGGGGGGGGCTTGAAAATATATTGATAGTGTGTGTGTGTGTGGGGGGGGGTACCTGAAAAAATGTTATGGGTTGTAGGGGGGGGGGTACCTGAAAATAAATTGACATCATGACTTTTCAAACATGGGAAAATAAGCTTTTAAAATGTTGGTCCTCCTTTTTCAACAACAACAACAAGTCAACAAAAACAGCAGCTACAAACAACAGTTGCTCACAAGTTCGTAAAATGAAAAAACAAAAAGTCAAATTTTAATTTTCTTTTAATAAACTGTTAATGTAATGATAAATTGAAATGGGCGAATTGAATGGTAGAGATTGTTTTTTGTCTGAAAATACCAGTGTCTTTCATGTACACTGCTATCTACTGAAATTTGGTTCATTTAATGTGTGAAATTACCTTTACGCTGTACTGAAATTATTCTTTGTGACATGACGGTGTTTTGATTTGTGGTTATTACAATGATATGTAACTTTTTCATGTAAATTCTTACTAGTATTAAATGACAGACAAATATGACAGACAACATTTTACATTTGCAGCTCTTGGAAGTTAAAAAAAAAAGAGTTGTTTAAGGTTCATCTCAGCCTGCCATCAAAATGTAAAAGGTACACCTGCACTAAAACATACTTGACAAGTATCAAAAACTTCTGTTCAAGGTATTTTTTCATCCTATAGATATGACTATAATTTTCAACGTAAACTTTTAATAACACATGTGAAACAGAAGACAATATCTCACAAGCTGAGTTAACAGAGAAAAAGGAAAATAAGTTTTTTGCACATACTTTTCAACTTTGCATGAATATACTATTACTTGTAAATATAAAGATAAATAAATAAACTTTGACATAACTCTCAATATAAAGTTACCCTAAAGATATATGGCAGGAATGAGGTAGTGAACCTGTATAGTAAAGGGTTAGTGTCAAGTAAAAATGTTGAGAAACTTGACGAATTGAGCAAGAAACTGTGTGTCAAGAAAAATATATTAAAGGGAGCAATCCTTCATTTAGAACAACAGAGAACACTTGCCTCTATGAGGGAAAGAAAAAGAATGATAGAAAGGGAGCAACATGCTGAAAAAAAATTTGATGAATATGACTGGGATGCGCTTGTCAGAAACGGTGACATTTCCAAATTGAAAGTGAAAGAACTTGATAAGTACCTTTCCAACTATGAAATTCCTGCTGTGGCAGGAATGCACAAAATACTTAGTAGACAATGTTGAGGCTGTAAGATGCCACTATTATCAATCTAAAGAAAGTGAGAGTGATTTGTCATCTGATGACAGTGACAGTGAGAATGATGATACAGCTAGTTCCAACTCTGATGAAGTTGAAGGAGAAATTGGGTCTGATGATGATGATGATGATGACAATGACATGTTTGTATACACAAGATCTGGAAGGAGAGCTACCACTTGGAAATCAAAAATTTAAATAAACACATTCTGAGACTTTGTTTAAAATCCTGCATTCACCTTTGTAATTTAACGTCAAAACCAGTCCAATAATCAGGCTCTTACAAGGTAAATGTATTACCAGGTTCATTAAGTATACAATTACTATGATAATAGGGCCATCTTAATTATCATTACCACTTCCGGTAATATATATCACTTGATTCCTATTCTGTTAGATGAAATGTGGCTGGCATTTTTGAGTCATACATTTATTTTCTTTTGACATTATATTTTTATAATTTACATCAAACAAGAATGGGATACATGGCAATGCACTTTATTAAGGTTTTTTTCAGTGTTATTTAGACCAATTTGATTTCTTTTAGCACACATTTAGGAAACTGAACTGGAACAATACAGTATAAAACTCTCTTTAGATAACGTGCATCACAATATTTGCAAATACAACTAAAATGACATTCAACTGTAACACTACTAGTACATGTATAATGTACTAATACAATATTGAACAGAAAACAAAGACTCAGCTGGTCTGCTGATCATTTTACAAGAGTTATTCAAAGTGTAATTCATTTACAAGTATATGTTGTTTTTTGGAATGGCAATGCACTGGTTAACATAACATTTTGTTTGTGTATATATATACACATAATATACAAATTGATTATATATATAATGGACAAAGTTGGTATTAAGTGTATTATGTACAGTTTTGTACTTGGTATGGAACTTTAACGCACAGGAAGAGTATTCCAAAAAAAAATTATTCGGGTGGGGGGGTACTTGAAATATTTGGGGCTTTGGCAGGGAGGGGGGGGGGGTACTTGAAAAATTTTGGAATATGGCAGGGGGGTAATTGAAAAAAAATTAGGGTTTTACAAAAAATCTCCTGACCCCCCCCCCCCCCCACACACACACAACAGGTTTTTGTGAAAGCAGCCTAAACAATAGCTTACATCTGAGATGGTACAATGGCAATGGTGATATTGTTCATTTTGATTGATTCCAATTGTACAAACGACATTTTCTGGAACTAAAACACACATGTAACCATAAATGAGGTGGCTTACCTTGCACTTCGCCGTTTATCAGCGACGATTGTTTTGAGTGTTCAGTCATTGTTGATATGCTAACGACTGTTTGCCGGCCTCCGTTAAACTCTTTCCATCGTTATAAATCGCTCTCACTCTCTCCACAAGGCTTTTGAGAATACTGGTATACCACCACAGTGTGTTTCATAAAACATGATCACTCCATTGAAGACGCATAACTTTCACGATTGTCAGAACATGAACCAAAAACTGCTTGGCCGTGCTGATAAACACAAAGGCTAACTTTCATATCATAACCCCTGCGTGACCTAATGGTAAAGTCCATTTCTCAAAGGTACACAAGCATCAAGGGTGAAGGGCTCGTCGACTGCAGTCATTGCCCAAAGACATATAACTTAAAACTGCTTGCGTGGAAGAATCTTACTTTGAAATAGATCGAATCAAAATGCATGAAACGCGTCTTAACATGCACGGAAGAAACATTTTTATGTGTGTATGTGTCACAGTGTGTGTAGCGTTATCATGTTCAGTTACTCGTATATGACCTGTGCATAACATGAACTAATCCTGATTACCCAGACTCCTTTTGTTCGGATATGCAACCCCAGACCATGCAACCCAGCTGGTACTGGTGAGCATTACGTAATATACGTGACCTCTGTTTTGGAAAACGACGCGATGGCCGTGTGTTTGGATCGAGGAGTCCATGAGAAATGCACGGTAAGTAACATGCCAAACAGTTTAGTTGTCCTGTTTATAGACGTATGCAAGCAGGACTAAGTTGTTGTATGATTGAGTTTGTGGATAAACGTCATATCACTTTATCAGCGAAATCGTACATGTTTTATGCAAAGTAGAAAGTCATCATGACAATCCTTCCATTGTTTGTATTGCAGTCGTTCTTAGTTCTATCTGACGGTGTTTGTATTTATCATTCGTATTGACGTTATTAGTACTACTCATTTATAGATATAAATATCATACTTCTGTATTAAACGTGGGTGCTTTATGACGCGGTGTTTGCCTGCCTGAAATATTATACATTACTATTCTGTTCCATGCAATGGCTTGGATTGGTAAACAAACCATTCACACCAAAGGAAATTCATTACATTCAAAAGGTGCACATCATGCATTCATTTACATGTCATTACCATTCTGTCAAGATACATTGTACATATATTTTAGCATCATTTTCCCAACTGCACTAAGTACTGTAGTAGTACATGTATCTTATATTATCATATGAAGACACAAATTCACTGTTGAAAGACAAAAATCCCACACATCATTTTTAATCAAAAGTTAAGATAGCCTTGTGAAATAGTTTAGAATTTATTTCTCAAATTTCAATTAGTCAAAATCTGGACTCCTAACTTAATAATTATTTATTCCAAAAATATATATCATGTACATAACATAACAAAACACATTTACTAGTCAAGATGAATATGTATATCAATAACTAAGGGGAAAGGGGAATGAAAATATGTGTTTTGCAACTAAACTAGTGATATAAATACAGTACATTTGACATTGACAATAAATACTATCTCGGCATAACTGCCATATGTCAAATGTGACATACTAAATCTTGGATCATCAAATTAACACACTATGACATAGCATACAGATATGCCCAATTTGTATTAAGCGAATATATATATTTTTTTAAACTCTCATTTGAACTCTGACTGGCGGGGCCGTGGATGTTCCTGATATTCAATGGTAGTCTATTCCATATTTTTGTGGTGCATTCTTTATGTGAAACAGACCCTACTTGTGTGTGGCTCTTGGAGTACATAAATCATTGCTTGTACTTGCCTTGTTGAGTAGGAATGACTCATTCGACTAAAATAATTGTGAAAATCTTTGGAAGACTACATGTATTGTGTAAAGAATTTCTCGTGAACAAATTTAACAATGTTTAATTTGTTGAAATAATATCTGTCACATACACATTGATATAATATTTCTCGCAGTGTATATGTCAAACAGGACATTAATTCGATATATTCTTTCCTTTTTTCAGGTAATGAAGATGGATTGGTAGCACTACAAAGGCACCAGTGTTGTCTATGGTATAAGCCAAGAACACTTGTATATGACACCCCCCCCCCAACACTCAACTAAATAAAGAGAAAACAAATAAATAATAGGTTACTTTATAAAATCCACGATCCTGAACCAATTCTAGAGTGTGGTTTATTGACTGGATCCTTGTGTCATGCAGAGCATTTATAAGCAGTTCAACTATGCAACAATTTCAGAAACTGTTAGGCAATTCAATCCTGCAACTGACACACCACTTTCAGCTTCAGGACAAATCCTGCATCTGACACATCCCTTTCAGCTTCAGGACAATTCCTGCAGCTGACACACCCCTTTCAGCTGCAGGACAATTCCTGCAACTGACACACCCCTTTCAGCTTCAGGACAATTCCTGCATCTGACACACCCCTTTCAGCTGCAGGACAATTCCTGCAACTGACACACCCCTTTCAGCTTCAGGACAAGTCCTGCATCTGACACACCCCTTTCAGCTTCAGGACAAGTCCTGCATCTGACACACCCCTTTCAGCTTCAGGACAAGTCCTGCAACTAACACAGGTTCAATTTTACTGATTATGAGGGAAATTTGCTAAAATTAATAAATATCTTAATTCAGATGTAATTTTAACACATTTTGATGGAAATATTTTGAAAGATACATTGCAGTGTGTTGATTTCATTATTTCACTGGAATCTTTGCAGTATATGAAAGGGTTTGACTACAGTAAACAAAATCTTGAAAATTGTCATGGAAAAATGTCAAAATTGATACCGTACACTCATTTATGAATCTTTCTTATGAAAATAATCTAAAAATGTGTACTTTTCGGAAAGTGGAAAATAGTTTTCGGGCTGTTATATATGAATGACCTAAACATTGTCAAAAATACATACATACATACATACATACATACATACATACATACATACATACACTTATTCTAATAGCTAACCGAATGGAAGCTAATGAATTCTGACCAATCGAATAAGAAATTTACAATAGTTGTGTTCTTTTTACATAGTGATGTTAGTTGTTCGAAATATGTTATTGATTCGCTTCATTGATTACAGGATCACAACTGAGACATCATTCGACGAGGGCATACATCGATGTATTAGCTAACATCCAAGGTTGGGCTGCCTTTCGTGAATCTTTACCACCATTTTATTTCGAGAAACTAAGTCAAAATATCCACCTGATTCCCCATACAGAGGAACATTACTTTACAAACGCAATTAAATTACTGAAAGATCATAAGATTCTAACCTTTCTTCTTAAGTTTCCGTCGACTGTAGCTGTGGCCGATATATATACTATGTTAATTCCCACACGTAATTTAGTAACTTTGAAGTATCAATTCAGTATCGATGGTATTCATTGGATTTACGGTTACAACAGTGAAGACGAACATCTGGTAAGTGCAACATCCTTGATATAGGATTCACCCCAGTTATAAATCATGTGGTCCAGATGTAAACTGAATACCATTCATTAAGGGTAACCCGTTTTATTTGTTTGTTTGTTTTCATTACTCTTCCAACTTCTAATAATTATTAAATCCAGCAACATAACCTCAAAAATGTATACCTTATGACATACAGCCATGTATTTTTTCTCGAGAAATTAAGTCAAAAAATCAACCTGGTGTCCCGTACAGTAGAAGGGTTGTTCTTAAACTCATATACTTTACTGAAAGATTATAAGATTGTAACCCGTCCTCTTGAGTTTCCGTTGACTGTAGCTTTGGTCAGTATATATACATGCTTATTTAACTCGCAACGTGTAATGTGGTTTAAGTATCAATTCAGTATTGATGATATTCATTGGATCTACGGTTACAGCAGTGAGAGCGAACATCTTAAACCGAAGGCCTTTCATCAAGTTCAACCTTTTTTATGTTTATGTTTATCATTACGCGATTAACTCAAAACTAGCAATTATTCAATTCAGCAAAATAGTCTTAAAAATCGATGCCTTATTAGGCAGGATTTGAATTAATTTTCAACGTCTCTAAATGGTAAGATAACAATCCCACAATCTTCTCATGTCGCAAATCATCATTTATCACTGAAAGACAGGTCTGGACCTCGTATGGTACTATTAATGAAATAAATGGTTCATAGTTTCCCGCTGACTTAAATTGTCGTTTCTAAGGCATCCGAAGTGTCAAAGGTTTGATTATGGCTGACAGAACCCCTAACATGTACACATAATCGTTTAAATTAAAACCAACACCAACATATTATAATTATATGAAACGCACACTTTGCCATCGATGTATGTATATGTGCCATTATCAATGTATGTACTAGATTATATAACATTTTTAATATCATAAACCTAAATATCAATTAATACAAGAGAGACATTCATTTGTGACAACATAACTCATGTACCTTATCAGACGGTAATGCCACTCCAGGAAATAAAGTTAGTTTCATAAACCTTTGGTTTTGGTGAGTCAGGTTAGTATTTCATGTCACATCACTAGTTTGCCAATTAACAAACTCAGAATATTACTGCCCCAACAACTTATTTCTTTCAGGTAAACTGTCACGAAATTTATGTAGTCTGAAGTACTGACATGACTCTCCAGAACGCAGATATTTTGAAGGCAACTTTATTTCCAAGAGTAGCATTCCCATTTAAGTTAGTTGGTGTAAGTTTTAATTCTAATTAGTTATTTGCATATTTAATGATTTTTGGATTTTATCTAATAATGCAAGCTACACACTTCATAAACGTCTGTATATTAGTGATAAGGAAATGAACATGTCGTCTATATAAAATTTCGGTGTTATAGCGTATTCTGCATATAGTCTATTCAATTTATATATTAATTCACATTAATTGCCATAGACAGATGCGATTAGCAGAAATTAATAAAATTATTGACCATTTCAATATCCACGAAAGACAACAACATATGATCTCTCTCTCTTCCCACCCCCACCTCTCTCTCTCTCTCTCTCTCTCTCTCTCTCTCTCTCTCTCTCTCTCTCTCTCTCTCTCTCTCTCTCTCTCTCTCTCTCTCTCTCTCTCTCTCTCTCTCTCTCTCTCTCTCTCTCTCTCTCTCTCTCTCTCAGATCTCGTTTGTTGGACGTCATACAATACACCCACCTGTCGTCGCCTCATATTTACATATTGAAATTCACGAACAATATCCAGATGTTAAATCCACACTTCTCATCAAAGTGACTGAATTGGTAGAAAACATCGAAGGTAACATCATATTAAATCCAAACGTAAACATTTTGGGAACTCACGCATCACTTATAAATGATCTAACATCTTTTCCTCACACATTTCACAGTGACTTTCGGTCATTACTTGGTGGCGAGATTCACATTATACCCCATTTACGATTCTTTCTCCACAAGCAGATAAGCGTTGGATATATTTATTAAAACATTTTTTTTTAAAATAAATTTAGCTGTCTAGTAAAATAAACCAGTATTAGTATTTGAAAATCCCGTCGTAATTTTTTAAGATAATCCTTGCGCAATATATAGAATATATTGTTGAAGTAAACTGAATGATCCATCCTTGCCAAGTAACGTCAATACGTTTAGCAGTTTAATGTGTGATGCATTATCTGTCAAATTATTAATGTTGCCATGAGATTGTTGTCACTCACACCATGAAAATGGTCATTTATTACTCTTCGACCTTCCAAATGACCAAGTCCATAAATAACAAGTTATTCAAAATTCTGCAGCACGTCTTGTTTCAACAAATACGAAATCAGACCATATCCAACCAGTACTGCACAATTATTTTGTATTGACTTC
Organism: Glandiceps talaboti; assembly: GCF_964340395.1. Taxonomy (NCBI): domain Eukaryota; kingdom Metazoa; phylum Hemichordata; class Enteropneusta; family Spengelidae; genus Glandiceps; species Glandiceps talaboti. Next base: position 5,588,040 of record NC_135565.1, read on the forward strand.
CTGTTCATGGAGTTCGAAATATTGTGCTTAACGTATATGGTTTTACATGACATGGCGCCAGTTTACTTAAACGAACTGCTCCTGGCCACATCCTACGTTCGACTACCAACGGTGCACTCAGTTTACATCAGGCGATTGAAAATACTGTGCTTCATGGGGATAGCTCTTTCGTTATTAAATGCTCCATGATTGTAATGCAAGAACTCCGTAGTAACTGGAAGGTATTTAAGTATGGTCTTAAGACTCGTCTGGTTTTAGAAAGTTCATATTGTGCAAAGCAGGTCCTCGTATTTTAGCAATAATTGTTGGGCAATTGATGTTTGACGGTCTTAAATTGAGCTGTTCATTATTTTTCCTCACATTTTTTTAAATTTTGATTTCAGTTATGTTTACTGTACCCCTTTTTACGCTTGTTTTATGAATGCGTTGTAAAGCTCCTTGAGATGTATTTTTACACCATGTGTGTTTTTTATGGAAGGAGTTTTCTTAGGAAATAAATAATTTAATTTATTAAAATTAATATTGTTATCTGTCGCGGGGTCCAAGTTGTTTTATGTATCCGTTAATTGTCAACCACTCCTACAAATAACCAACGCCAAGTGCTTTAGATTAGACTGGTTTAATTCAAGAAGCAGTAAAACTATACAAGAAATACACGGGAAACAATACAATTTTTTGAGGTTGGACTTCGTGTAAGAAACTTTACCAAAAACACATAAAAGGTGATAAATGATGTAGCAATCTTCTTCTTCTTCTTCTTCTTGAATAATGTCACATTCGGCATTACTAGGATTATATGATAAATAGAAAGTAACTGACATCGTTGGGGCTCTAAGTCCTGCTTCGATCGAGCGTGAAATGGTCCGTGTTCAAGTTAAAAGGCTTTTGTATCTACTAATAAGTAAACTTTATAAACATGTTGCCAAATAGTAACACGAAATCATTAATGGATGTTTGAAGGCACTATAAGTATAGGTCAAATGAGTTTATCTGAAAAGGGCTGCAATATATCAAGTTATTTGCTTATAAAACTGAACTGACACTAGTGAAATTGTTTGTATTTGAAGATTATAAGCTGCAGACGTAGTTGTCTTTTTACGTACCTGGGTGAAACATAGTGTAATTCATTTCTTACTGGTTCTTTCAATAAACTATACAGTATACTGCGATTGTTTTTTCAACAAGATTTTGTTACAGAATGCAATGGCTACAGTAGTTATCCAGTCGTGGATATAGCGGTTAAATAATCTAATCATCGACAGATGCTTTAAGTAAAAGTTGAGCGGTTTCTTGGTTTCCAGTTTATTGAGCATCATCATAGCAAGAATAGTAAACCCCATAATGTTCAAAGTTTAGTGACTTTATTTGCATTGTGTGCTTCATTTGAATTATTTTATTTCTCTGTGGGATCACTAGATATCCAAATACCTGATTTCTATCAAACATACCGATCTTTTAAAATGAATCCTGAAGTAAAACAACCGGAGGTATTCACTGCGCTCACCAAAGAGCTTTGTTTATATGAGTGTCTAAAATGGTTCAAAGATGACTGCAAATGCCTAATATATGGTAGTATTTGGTGCATGGTTATAACACCATGTCCTTGGATTCTCAATCTACAACATTTCGATACAATTTTCATCGAATACTTAATACGGCTAACTAATGGTAAGTACGTACTTGCATTTGATTCTTTTAGATATTGCAGGCTTAGTCAGAACATCACCTACGTCACACAGAACATCACAAATCCAAATCAACGTGACTAAATAATAGCTTGCTAACAGGCTAGCTGGTAATCTCCATCAAAATTTCTCCAGAGCTTTGCTAAATTGTCCATGTTTACATTTACTCTTTAACTAACAATTAGTCCAATCTCCCTTGTATGGTGCTCCCTCAACAGTTACACATGATACACCATTAAACTTCACGATCGCCCAGACAAGATGGTGAGTACTTTGTTTCATTGAAGGAGGAGTGGGTAGAATACTAGACGTTTGGCAAGGTCAAACAAATATATAAAAAAATACAATAAGTAAAGCAAATGAGGACGTGATGATGATGATGATGATGATGATGATGATGATGATGATATGGTATTCTTTGTTACAGATGTTACAAACTGTCAAGACATCTCGAGAGTGTGCATCAGTGGAATGTTATGCACAAATTATACATCCGGTATCATTTCGACAAGGGACTACCCGATACCTTATCCAGAAATGATGCGTTGTTCATGGCAATTACTGGCTGATGCACATTCATACATTACTGTTACCTTCCAAGAGTTCGATGTAGGAAGAACCATTAGTAACTGTCTAACCGAGAATATACAGGTTTACAGTGGCAATGTAGTAAGTCATGGACGAAGAAGACGGTATTGTAATCACAGGCCTCCACCAGTAACCATATTATCTGATTTTAATGAAATGTTCATCAGCTTTACTTCAAATGATATCAATGACTACAGTCTGGGGTTTATTGCCATCTACAATTATCACCAGGTGAAGCGAAAAACAAACAACCAAGATTTTATGAGTAAGTAATAATACGACTCTAGTAATCAAGGTTTCGGTTTACCAAGAGATATACCAACTATAATGGTTGTTGGTTGATGTACATGATTACAAACATTTTCGATAGCAGTCCCTCTGTTGATCAATATGTGATCAAATAGTGTAGACTGCAAGTACCTGGAACTAGCTTCAAGAGATGAGCACACGGGGAGTACAATTAAATCAATGTAAATTTAATTATTGATTACTGTTGTATCATAATGTTGTTACAGTAACTTTCTTTTGTCTATATCTTAAAGATAAGTATTACTCTGATAACCAAAGTCTCGAAATTTTAGGGCGATTTGTAATGTCCAATATCTGCTGAATAGTACAGACAGAAGGGTATTGAGTACAGTCTGGAGAAAAGTAAAAGTAAATTCGTAGGCACTGTACACAGAAAACAAAGAAGGGCGAGGCCAATGTATATTTACATTGTTTAGATGGGATATTTTTTTTTTTATAGAAGATGGATTTAGAGTACCGTATCAGATAACATATTGTGTTAGTAAGCCTGCACTTGGCTTAGGACAAACGCATTTAGTTTAAATCATATCAAACTTTGTTTTTAAAAATGTTCATGTGACAAAAGTATTTAGTATAAGTATTCAAATAGTTTCAATTCATTAAATACATACACATTTTCTTGAAAACACATGTATGGTAACGTTCTCGGTTTGAATAGATTTCACATGTTTACCGCAGTGGATGTTGCACATGGGTCATTGCTACCGTTTGTTCAATGCATCATCTCTGCTAACATGGATGGAGGGTGAGACTAAGTGTAAGGAAAGCAACGGATCTCTCACAAGTATTTCTTCAGAATATGAGGCCCAGTTCCTGCACGAACTGGCATTAGACTATATCACTAGTTGGATTTATATTGGTGAGTGTTTTACTTTTAGCAATTGGAAAATGTGCACATGATTTTTTTTATATCATGTTGCAGGTTCATGTGCACTGTCTTTCTATCTCTATGTCTCTCTCTCTCTCACTCTCTCCCCCTCCCCCCCCCCCACACACACACACACACTCTCTCTCTCTCTCTCTCTCTCTCTCTCTCTCTCTCTCTCTCTCTCTCTCTCTCTCTCTCTCTCTCTCTCTCTCTCTCTCTCTCTCTCTCTCTCTCTCTCTCTCTTTAGTACAACCGCACATAAACCAAAATAATTAACTACATGGGCCGTCGCAGGCAGAAAGGGCCCTTATGTCGAAAATTTTCGATTTTGACTTTTTTTCATTTTTAGATAGTTTATATGGCTAAATTTCAGTGTTTGAAAGGATTCCGCTGAAAACGCCCTAAAACTACCATTTTGGCCCATCCAAAGATGTGACCTCTGACCTTAGTATTTTGACAAAGCTTTTGCTATTGCCTTGTGTAAGCACACTGTATAGTGAATGTATAGGAGTGTCAACTGATGATAATGCTACAAGTTGGAATCATTCTTATGGATTATTTTATTTACAATGAGAAGTATGTGGGCTGATAATTGTTGTTTTTGTTTTTGGATCATTCCATTATTTTATGGGGGGGGGGGGAAAGATTCACTAGCACACATACATTTGTAGGAATACCAAACAATTAGTTTATTGAATAATTACTAAAGAAAACTGCAAAATGTATACACTTGAAAAAAATATATTAAATCACAACACTCATATGTCTCCATGGCAATTAAATTGTTGCCATGGCAACCATATACAGCGCACCTGAGTTCAAACATGTAAAGGAAACCTTATTAATACATTCTAAACATTACTTTCGTGTGTACATGTACATTGTATCATGTTTTAAAAAAATTCATATGTACAAGGAATCTTAAATTTCATGAACTGTCTCAAACAAAATAAATCTACCATTGAAATGTGAAATTCATCTTATGGCTATGTATTTGTGTATTGCAGTCAACATATGAGAATAGGTGGAGGGGGAATGGTCAAATGATGATGACAATAAAAGTAACCCTGTCGTATAAATATTGAACATCAAAATTAGATATCCTACTAATATTGTTCCTCACTTTTCAATTGTAAATGAACTAAATGGCTATATGGATTGAAAGTGACAATATATATTGAATGTTTATAAATGCTATGATTGTAATACAGAGTATACTTCATTTCCGAGACATGAGAACCACATGTACCTTATACTATGATGACCTGATATCACAATATATGTGAATGTCTTGCATTGGACCATCTGTCTACAAATTATATCAAATGTGATCTTTGGATTGAAAGTAGTTTTTTTTAATGAAATGTGACACTTTGAGAACATACCTTATGCAAATTGTAATGTAAGAAAGACATACTGACATAATTTTCTTGTCCTTTGCTTCCAATACTGTACTGATAAATCATATGGTACTCAAGTTATACTTCCTTTTTGACACTGTTTTTGACTATAACATTTTACTCCTCGGGGCAGAATACTTGTCTGTATGGCTCTCTTACATATGGAACTATTTGCTTTAGCAACTCTCTCAGTCTAGCTAGACTCAACCCACCTGCTGCCATCACTTCAGGTTTACAATCTGGAGATGGTGGCCATGTAATGCCTCTCCTGACAAGACAGATCCTCTCCTCACTGTCTGTCACTGTCTTCCTGACATACACATAACCAGGATCTTCCTTTGTAAACCTGAAGTGATGGTACTGTCTAATCCCCTTCAGTGGTGTCATATATCTATTTAGAAACCTATCCCATTCATACCACTGAAAAGTTGGTACTGTGTCCTGACACATATAACACTTGACACTATTAATCTTAGCACTTTTACTGACTACATTACTCAACTGACTGACTGTATCTACATCACTTCTACGATAAAGTTGGCGTATCTTTCCAAAACATGCATCACATATACACTTAGTATGGCCTGGCTCTAGAAAATGGTAATTAATTTCATCATGCAAACCTATACTAGTGCGATAACAGAAATAATGAACAACAGTTTTATTCTTATTCTGACCCCCACAGTTATCAGCATGACAGTGACAAACCCTTTCTCCTAAACCATGGTGATCAAAATAGTCATCTAACATACTTACTACATTATTGGCTCCATGACATTTTCCATTATCTATTCCTATTGTTTGGGACTCATCAAATAAATAATTCATCTGTGATTTCAAACCATCATTACATATTCCAAAGCAATTAACACGTAGTGGATTCAAAAAATAAAGCTGACTGACCTGTCTAGACTGATGAGGTAACATAAAACTCTGGGCAAAATCAAAAGTGTAGTGGACAGAAAATAAATCTTGTGAACATGGACTTACAGGTTACAAAACCTCTCTATCACTTAACTTGTGCATTTTTTATACAAATATTCAAAAATTCTCTCTCTTTCTGGGCCTTCAAAATATGCTCAGAAAATGCTAAACTTGCTCCTAATTTATCATCTTCAGTAACAGCAAACCTAATACTATTTCTATATTGTTCACACTTCGCGCATACATCAGTACATGGTTCCATCTTCTGTATATGGGGGACACATGATTGCCAAATGTTTCTGAATAAAGTCTCACCAACACATTCTCTAATAGGTTCACAGTCTCTACACGCTTCAACATACTTGTTGTACACATCCATCTTAGACTCGCTTGAAGGTAAGTATACAGGGGCCCTCCCATCCCTTCCACGTGGTGCTGCCGGCATTGGTAAACCATTTTCTTCGCCATATCTGATTAAAAACTGAACTACATCTTGTATTACCTGGAATACTCAGAAGAATAAATACAATATATTAGTATTTCAGAGTGAGAATTAAAGAACAGGATAAAAAAACAATGACACACTCACCAATGGTACGGTGCACATAGTACATTGTCACCTTTTGAAGTTAATGCTTTCAAATATATTGTTTTGACACTTAGATTTTACCTACAACTTTACCAAACCAATACGTTGAAACTAAATACTGTATTTTCAAATAACAGCTTGCACACACCCCCTTGTGTTCTTTCCATAAAGGTATGGGAAAGTCAAAACATTGTTATATTTTGCCTGTGAGGAAAACAACAATCTAAAAAGTTTATGCACCCCTATGGTTATACATTAGTTATATTTTTGAGAGAGAGAGATATATATATATAGTTTTGCAATAGCCAAATGATTGTATCAGATTGACCTTTACACATACGGTATGTCATGTTATAAAATACAATTTCAGGTTTACTGAAATTTCCCTCTCAACGTGAACAAAATGACACATCAAAACAACCAGGGGAGATGGTTAGTTTTACACGATGACAAAACTTATAATTGAAGTTTCTACCGAAACTAATTTCTGTGAAGAGAAAATACTCACCTTTATTATACTACTATTGGGTTACCCTTTTGCTTTTAGCCTAACTTCGCAAAATAAAGTCGTGACCCCTGACCCACCTGTGGCTATCCCATGATGCCCCTTTTCCCTCCAGTACTAAATTTTGTCATATTAACAGACAAAAATACGGAAAAGTACACGAAACAGAAACTGTGGGGTGGTGGGAGGGATTCACATAAAGGTGAGTATTTTCTCTTCACAGAAATTAGTTTCGGTAGAAACTTCAATTCTGTTCATCGAAAATACTCACCTTTATTATACTACTATTGGGTTAGAATTTGTCAGCCAATTAGGAGGGGGGAGTTCCTGACATCCCAATTATACAATGTGCTGACTGACACAGACTGGACCCAGAGACTGCAATTCAGATGCATCCTGGGCCATATCTCTAAGATAGTAGCTTATAAAAGAATTAGGAGAACGCCAAGTAGCAGCTTTGAGTACTTCTGCTACTGGAATTCCTGCATGTACTGCCCAAGAAGTTGAGATGGCTCTAACTTCATGGGCTGTGACCCGGGATAACCTTAAACTATCATCAGATGCTTCCTGGTATGCCCATCTGACTGTCTGAATAATCCACTTAGAAATTATGGCTGCCGAACAATCGCTCTTGTTGTCGGGGTCATAAGGGATGAAGAGACGTGATCTCTCTCCTCTGAATGAGTTGGTACGATGCAAATACCAACGTATGGCTCGAACCGGACAAAGTAATCTCTCTTGTTTGTCAGAACCTACCAAATTAGAGAGCGCAAGAAGGGTAATGGGGGAAGAAAAGGACCCCAGTACCTGGTTCTTTGCTAAGAAGGACGGGTGAGGCCTGAGGATTACTTGTGATTCAGACCAAGTAATTCTCCCCTTGCTCACATCCAAAGCATGGATCTCACTGCGTCTTCTGCCTGACGCTAAGGCCAAGAGGAAGACTGTTTTGAGTGTCATTGCTCTCAATGAAACTGATTGCAGAGGTTCAAAGGGAGCTTTCTCCAGTACCCTCAGGACTAATGCCAGATTCCACTGAGGGATCGAAATAGGTTTAGGAGGACGCTTGATATGGAAATGCCTAATCATGCTAGATAAGACTTTATCTTGACCAAAGTCTTTTCCTCCTGTACTCTTAATGGTAGATGCAATTGCTGCGCGGTATACCATTATAGTTTTTACAGCAAATTTCTTAACATTAAAGAGATCTAACAAGAAGTCTGCAAAGTCTCTGGTAGTGATATGGATTGGATCAATCTGCCTTCGCTGACACCAATCACAAAATCGTTCCCATTTGCTGTTGTAAGTGCTGAGAGTACTTGCCCGCTGCGGTCTTGCGATAACCGCGGCAGAGTCAGTAGAAAATCCTTTCTGAACGAGGGATTTCTCGATAGTTTGAATGCGTGAAGACGAAAAATCTCTGGGCTGGGGTGAACAATGCTCCGACCCTGAGAGAGAAGGTCTGTCCTCTGTGGGAGTCGAATTGGGCAATCTACTAGAAGAGACAGAAGCCAAGGGAACCAAGACCGATTTGGCCATAGCGGTGCTATCAGAATAAGGACTACATCCTCCTCCTGTACCTTGCGAAGGACCAGAGGAAGAATCACTATTGGAGGGTAAGCATACGCTAATATTCCCTCCCATGAGATTGACAGCGCATCCGTCGCTACTGCCCTTGTGTCCGGAGTTGGAGCTACGAACATTGGCAGTTTTGTGTTGTGGTAAGTTGCAAAGAGATCCAGCAGGGGGGTTCCCCAGTGAGCGAAGACCTGATTTGCTACCTCCTGGGGGATCTCCCATTCTGTTGGCCGAACCTTCTTCTGCCGAGAGAGAGCGTCGGCGATTCCGTTCAGTCTGCCGGGGAGATGTCGTGCTCTTAGGGTTATGTCCCTCTCTTTGCACCAAAACATCATGTCCCAGAGCAGATAACAGAGGTCTGGTGACTTTGTGCCCCCCATTTTGTTTACATATGCTACCACTGTCGTATTGTCGGAGTGGAGCAGTACGTGGCGAGCCGACACCAGAGTCTCGAATTGCACTAGGGCTAGAAAGACTGCCTTGAGTTCTAACCAGTTGATGTGTCTCTGACTTGTTACTCCCCCCCACTGACCTGAGGCCACCTGGGAGTCGCAGTGGGCTCCCCATCCCTCTTTCGAAGCATCGGTGAAAAGGGACAGGTTCGCCTTTTGATACACTAGGGACCTCCCTTCTAGCAAATTGTTCTCGTCCACCCACCAAAGCAGGTGCAAGCGGAGAGACGGACGAATAGGAACCTTGAAAGAGAGGGGGTGTAATGATGGGCGCCAGAATGCCAATAGGTATAATTGGATGGGGCGCATACGCAAACGTGCCCATGGGGTGAGATCTATAAGGGAATTCATCAACCCTAGGATGGACAGTATTACCCTTGCCTGAGTGGCATGCCTGGGAAGGATCGTATGAATGGCACTCGCTAGCTTGTCTACCCTGTCCTGAGGGGGGCAGACAATACCTCGGTATGTTAGAAAATGCATCCCCACAAAGTTCATGTCTTGTGTGGGGACTAGTTGCGACTTTTCGTAATTGGGGAGAAAACCCAAACGAACTAGGACGGATAGGGTCTCTTGAACCCGAAGAACTAAGGCTTCTTGAGTCATGCTGCGAAGAAGCCAATCGTCGAGATAAGGGTGAAGCAGAATGCCCCTTTGATGTAGCCATGCCACGGGGGCTAAAATGATACGAGTGAAGATTCTGGGGGCCGTCGCAAGGCCGAAGGGAAGAGCAACATATTCGAAAATCTGCTCGTCCACCGCAAAACGAAGAAACCGATGGCATGAATCGTGAATCGGTACATGAAAATATGCGTCCTTTAGATCGATTGACGCCATCCATTCCCCTGGCTGAACAGCGGCGAGAATGGATCGCGTGGTCTCCATCTTGAACTTGGACACGGTCATGAATTGATTCAGTGCTGTTAGGTTCAGAATCGGGCGCCACCCCCCCGATTTTTTTGGCACCAAAAACAGGTGGTTGTAAAACCCTGGACCTGCATTGGTAGCGTTCACCTGTCTGACTACCCCTTTTTTGACTAAGGTCTGAATTGCTTCTAACAGAGCTTCTCTTTTTTGCTTGTTGTCTGGAAGCACTGTGACAAAGGGAGACATTGTAAGTGGTGGGTGACGTTCGAACTCTAGGCGATAACCCTCTCTTACTATTGAAAGAACCAAGGAATCGTCGGTAATCAGCTGCCATTCTTTGGCGAATGACAGGAGCCTTCCCCCTACTGGCCCTACGCTTGATTGAGAGGGTGTAGTAGGGGCGGTAAAGACGGGAGCACCGTCAGGAATGTTGCGCGAAACCACCTGAACCCCTCCCTGAGGGTGGTCCGGGTTTGCTGTCTTTGTTCGTCACAGACCACTGAGGCTTGCCTCTACCACGGCCTCGGGAAGTCTGTCTACCCCGTCCTCGTCCCCTCTGTGAACCTCGCGAGATGTTTGTCACAGGGGACTTACTACTGACTGGGGACTGTTTGAAGTTTGTACGCGGTTTCGAACGGGGAGTGTCAAAAATCAAACGCTCCCGCTGCTTTGCTTCGCTGGCACGGTTAGCTATAGAAGTTAAAGTGCCAGCAAATAGAGAAGGTGCATCAATCGGTGCTGCACGAACTTCCTGTCTTAATTCTGTTGGCAACACAATTGAGTTACGACGAAGAAAAGCATCTCGCTGAAGGAGTAACAAGGCAGCACGTGATCTAGTCGTCTGCTCAGTCACGTGGCTAAGTGCTTTATTAACTTCCTGCATCAGACGAAATATCTTCTGTGAGTCAGGATGGGCGGACCTCATCTCTGACACCGTAGTAGCAAGGAACCAATCGATAGAGGAGAATATCCGAAGGGATAATGCGTATCCTTCTCCTAACCGTGATAAGTGCTTATTATCAATGGTAGTATTCTTAAAGCCATCACGATCTTGGTCAACAGCATCAGCATCAGTGTCCAGCTCTGGAAAGTTGACACGTTGATCGGTTGCGTGGGTACGATAAGGTTTCCCTGGATAGCGGAACCAAGGGTACCTATTCATTCGCATTGGCGGCTGACCTGGACCCTTGCCACAAACCTCTGAGGACACTTTACCCTGTACTGAAGTGACCATAGCTGAGAGGGGGAGTGTAGCAGGTTGATACTCCGTCTGGTCGAGTTGGCCCTCCAACGCTAAGCTTGTCTCAGACTGTACCGAATTCGCTGCAGTGGGACGGGTACATTTATCTGGGAACTGTTGATAAACCCATTCAACGCATTGACTAAATGGAATATCAGAAAAGCGTTCCGGAGAGGGCGCTCTCCCCTCTGATTCAGAGGGCGGCGGTCTAATCCGATCGTCATCCGAATGGCCAGCGCCCCCAATAAGGTCGCGATCCTCTGGGGCCGTTAAGGACATTTCATCGGGATCGCGTCTCCATAGAGGTCCGAAACGTTCGCCCTGTAAGCGGCAGAAACGTGTCGGTGAAGACGAGGGAGAACACTCTTCACGCGTTACCGGAATGCGTGGTCTGGAAGAACGTCTCGGTGAAGTCGATGATCTACGATCCCCGCGCCTCGGTGGACTGTGCGAGCGGCGTGGGGAACGAGAGCGATCTCTGCGAAATCGAAGTACCCCTACGTCACGTTCCGGCGAACTGCGTGAACGACGGTGGCACTGGGAACGGTCATAAGGCGACCGTGACCTCTCTCTTCCTCTATCCCCTCCTCCCCAGGGACCCCTAGACTGATGGGTATCCATGGTGGGGGGGTAACCATAAGGTGACCAATAATTAGGTGGAGGCCAAAACCCTGTAGGTTGGCCAAAGGCAGTCCAAGGAAATGGATTTTGTCTTGGATCCAAATCTGTGGAAGTTTCACCTTGTGGGTAGCCCATAGCATTGAATGGATATGGTAGCGTCCCCGTAGGAGGCCATGGTATCGACCTAGGATCAGGTGACTGATCACGTGATCCGCTAGCAGTAGGGCGGGAAGTGCGTCTTTTGACTTCCGGTATTACCCCACGCGAAGGATCTAGCATATTCGACGGCATGGTTTGTCGTTCACTGAACGACCCTTGAACGGTATGTGGACGGCTCGAAGGGTTTACGTCAGTTCGCCTGGGAGGTTCTCGAAACCGACCGCTATATTGAGGTGTCGGAGACGGAGAACGAGAATCAGGTTTGTAGGAAGAGGGGCTGTCTGTAATAACAGGACACTCTCCACTAACAATACCCGTATCAGGACGTCCCTTATCGGACGAGTCCTGCATAGGTCCACGAGAAACCCGTACTTCAGAACCCGTTGTGGTTAAGACCTCGCCCTCAGAAGGGCGTTTTGTCGTGGGAGAACCCACACTTACACAAGACTTACCTGAAAATTTATCTAAATCGGTGCTCGGAGCAGCGGAGGTCCGCTTACTCTGCTTTGATTTAGGTTTACGTGACGATTCAATAGGTTTATCGAATTCTTGCCATTGATCGTCTACCCAATGACCGCATACGGTTTTGCATGGTGAAGTACGGGAACACTTCCGACAAGAAGGGCAAAATTTGTGGAGGTCCTCCATGTGGAAAACATGTCCACAAGACCCCTTCTTTTGGTTCGGAAGCATGGTTTGAAAAATACGCTTTAAACAATAGTGAAAAGCGGAAAAAATTGAAACGGTCGTGTAACGGAACACAACAGACGACCGCTCAATACAAACAGAACAAATAAAGAAAAGCGAAGCTTAAAACAAGCACAATTGAATGAAAAGAATAAAAGAAAGGACTCAGCTGGGGTTTCCAGGGACTGGGTGCCACAGAAGTCAGCTATAACAATCCACCAAGGCTTGAAAAGGCTAATTTGTCGTGAGCGAAGAAAGTGTACGTCTTCTTTCGCTCGCAAAATTTAGTACTGGGGGGAAAAGGGGCATCATGGGATAGCCACAGGTGGGTCAGGGGTCACGACTTTATTTTGCGAAGTTAGGCTAAAAGCAAAAGGGTAACCCAATAGTAGTATAATAAAGGTGAGTATTTTCGATGAACAGAAAGTATACTTTAATATTAGAAATGGGATGGCTTTACCTAGCAACAAGTGTTATATATAGATAAACTCAGCAATACTAACTAATGACTTACCTCAAATGAATATGCATTAACTGGTCTCTTGCCTTTCAGACCATGATTTCTTGGGACAACACCATACATCTTGTAATGACTCTTTATATTCTTAAATCTTTTTTCTCCTATTAGCAATGAAGAAAAGATTAACTAATGTCACAATATATCTTAAAATACTGATACTTATTACTATTATTAGTAATAGGTTTAATACAGAGGTTTAACGAATATCAAAGACTAGTTGTAATGACCTTAACAAAAAACAATTTTGACAAAATCAACAAAATCATGGCAATTGTATACAAGTGATAGGACTAGGTGAATGACTCAAACTACATAAGTAATTATACAATTGTATAAATTCGATTTGTAGTGAATTACCAATACAATAACAATAGCTTGAATGGCACTGTATAATATAACGTGGCACTGTATAAGTTATAACGTTACATCATATTGTTTCAGCACAATCAAATCAAACTTCCAGTAAGCAAACTGTAGATACAAATTTCAGGTACGTGTTGACGCTGTATGGGTAGTAGTAAGTTATTTACACAATTTGACCGATGGCATATTTTGTACTCATCGATTACATTCGATTACCAAGAACAAGTTTACAAATGTATTCTCTGAAAAACGTAACCATCCCATTTCTGCCATCAATAATGATTTTCCCTCCCCTGTACATAAACCGTTCAGTTTACAACATCCAGCATGAAAGTACCACCATGATCCCAGTTTGATACCTGTACCGCTAAAATAAAGTCGGTCACCTCACCGACCGGGCGTTCATTGCAACTGACACAAATAAATATCGACTCCAGCGTCGTCATTTCCCCCTCTTCTATGCTTCGGGCTTATTTGACATCGATGTTTAAGGTATGAACATCTATTATTACTACGTCAGGCCATAGACCCTCCACCTGGCTTTCAGACTTTCATTTAAAACTGCAATTGGTGAATTTTAAAAGCAGCGACGACATGTCGACATAGGGAAAATCAACAATTAATAAAAGTACGAAAACAAAAATACTCACCTATACTATGAATGTAACGCCACGCTTTTTCACAGACAGATTGTCCAACAAAGGTGTAGTTGAAGTATTGTCGCTCCCTCTTGCCTCCACGAATAGTTTCACCTAAGACTTCACTCTGTTCTAATTTTGATAATATAAGTACATCTAACTGGTCCCTTGGAAACTCTGCTACGTTTAAACGGTATTCCCATACTCGGTCGACACTCAAACTGGTAAAACACTCATTCTTACATCCACATCCGTCTTTCATCGCTAACTCTACTGCACTCTTGGCTAAATCATCCCGGGGCCCTTCGTCTGCTGATAAGTCGTCTGATATTGAAAATAATCTTGCTATTTCTTCTGGGTTGAGTTGGTGGTCTTCGTCTTCGGAATTACCTTCTGCTTCGGCTGAATCGCGTTGAACAATAATATTACTAGTACTAGTGGTATTTTCATCTTGGGAAATCTGCGAATTGGATGTCGATTGCGGTGGGCTAAATGTTTCGGCGATGTCATCCTGTCGATTTTCAAGTAACGCGCGTAGTTCCGGGTCTATTTCACGACAAATTGGGATTTCTAAGAAGAGGTTTGCTTACGCTTTGAAATGTTGAGTTTGATTTCGGAAGTTAGTGGTCACGTGTGAGATCTGGCGGGAATGTGCAGCATCGAACTTCGTTTGGAGTCGGAAAAATATCGTAGAAATGCTAAAACCTTTATCAATTTATTTATTTTTATTCATTTTCATCGAAAATGAGCAACATTTTTTCGAGAAGAAAGAAATATTAACCCAAAACGATCAAACATCATGCCGAGAGTCATCAAGGTCATTCGCACTTTCGAACTCACGGGTAACGAAAAGTGATACAATGTTTGAACGCGTCTAACTTTTAACTTAAAATGTAGCAAAAATCGACATAAGGGCCCTTTCTGCCTGCGACGGCCCACATAATTATGCACGATTGAATGAATATAGTTACTTGCTATATTATGTATAATGTGTCTGCACCCAGTTATAGTGTCTTTAGATGGTTTATTTCACCCAGGCTATACGTAGCAAGAAATTCCCATCTTGCTCTCTTGAAGCGTAACATGAATTGCCTGGTTTCTGTGTGGCTGGAACAGTAAACTGCAACGCGTTATTTTCCGTATAGGTTTAACAGATGTGGATAAGGAAGGGAAATACAGTTGGACAGATGGGAAACCATTTTTGTATTCTGATTGGAGTATAACAGGGTATGGTAGATTTAAAAACTTCCTTTTATATTACTATGTTGTAACGTGGTTTTTATTCATTTTCTCTGACTTTTGATTCGTGGATAAGACTTGTCTTCCTGCTTTTTCAGTAAAACCCGGTGTTTTATTTGTGTTAATATATTACAGAATTATTCTTAGCTGGTTATCTTTCTCCAGTTTGAATAGCCAACGAAAAAATGTTTGCCAAAATCATATGTTCATAGATACTAAGTGTACCATATAGTATTAATATTAGATTGTAATCTTTATTGGAATGTTCTCTTCTCAGGAACAACCAACCAATTTAACTGTCGCCCACAAATTGAACTACACATGCCTCTATTTCATGCGTTTACAGTTAAAAACATATACACATGTCTCTCTGTATTTGAAGTTAAAGCGTTTACATCATCTGTAGATATAGGGGTTGGATGATGACGATTATCTTTATAACAAATGACATTGAACGCGTGTTACGCGCCAAGAGGTCACTTATGAAACTCTTGTCTGATAAAGTATTAATATTTAAATACGTACAAATTTATTCAAAACGAATGTTTACTTGGAGGAGTACGTACCTCATAATGCATTGATTCGGAATTAAAACATGACCATTTAAACATGTATATGGGTGTATATATAAAATTATACCAATTGATAAAATTTACCTTAATTTAGATCACAGCCAGATGGAAGTATTCATCAAGATTGTACTGCCATGTACATTGAAAATTTACATTCACATAACCACTGGTATGACATTCTATGTGATGCAAATCTGTCCTCTCTGTTTCTTTGCAAACAAGAAGCTATTCATAACTCTAACATAAGTAAGTATTAACAATAATTCTTACGTATTTTTAGAGTTATAGCAGTAATCATAGGTAATTCATTTCAGTGAAGAATGATCACTTATCATTTTTTTATGAGAAGCATGTGTACCCTTGAATACATAACGCCTACGTCAAAAGCCTAACATACATTGATACAAGATAATTGGTATTATCACATAACTTCACTAACGCTGCACCTGTCTCATATAGAACAGGACAGGTGTAAATCTGTATTATCTATCATGGTTATTAATAGTGTAATAAGGATTAGAGTAACATTAAATGATACTTTGATAAAATCTTATACAATCAGCATCTACATCTGTAAAGTTAATCTAATGAATCGTAAGTATATATTTGTTCATCAACAGTTTTCTTGTTTTCTTGTTTTGGGAAATTTAAAGCATTTAAACTTTATTATTTCTTGTTTGAACATTTTAAAAACTTAACTGTTGCAATTCACTTTAGTTTGGATAAAATTAGGTGCATTTATCTTTGTTCAGTACATTGAAGTAAAAATGATTATTCTTGAACATAATACTTAACAAATATCTAAATGTAATTTTACAGGTTCAGATACAAGAGAGTCACCATATTTAAACATCTCAACAGGAATATTACCATCAGGTAGTTTATATTCCTTATAGTAACTTATTGTGTGTCATGTCATGTTGAAAAATGTGTCATGGAACAACATAGAAACAACGTTAGGTCAATATCAATAACGGTCACTCTAGCAGAATCATATTTTATGGCGATGCTGCCCAACTGGCGTTTCTCTTGCCTTTCTTGATGTCTCCATACGGCGTTAATAAGGCAACAAGTTCCTGAATTGTACGGAATGATGAACAACATTAGTGTTGACGTCCTATATTATTTTAATCGAGGCGTTTATGATTTCTACATTGTTTAAAAGACAATCGATTTTCTTTAATGATGCTGTAACCTTTGCTGCATTAATTATATGCTTGAAATCAGGAGCCATAAAGCAACACAATTTTACTGTTCAGATAATATAAAAGGTATTACCTTATATTATTACTTGTAATGTAATTTGACCCTTTATTCAAACAAAATGGGTTCATTATTATCTATTGTGTGATATTCATCCTGAAAGATAACATCACATGTCCTGAATATATGTTCCAATGTGCGAGCCGGGAATGTATTCACCAAAGTGATATATGTGATGGCACGTCAACTTGCTATGATACTAGTATACGGCCAGTGTGTGGTAAGTGTAAGTCTGCTAAGTGCATTTGAAAATGACTACAATAATTGGCGAAAAAATCAATTTCCTCCCACGAGAATGATACAATTTCACAATTACAAATAAAGTAAATGTTAACAATGTATACCTTAAAGATATTGGTGGCCATTCTGAATACTTTAGTAATCATTGTAGTTGGATCATTGTAATGTGTTGAATCTAAAAAAATATACGGTTATACCTGCTCAAACCTAGGCAGTTTGGACGCAAGCAGCCCAGTAATATGATACTTTCATTTTCTGAATTCCATACAAATGTAATCTAGTTATATAATATTAATAAAAACAAGTTTTTATGTCCAGATACTTACATGTTATGAAAATATTTATAAATCATTTGATGCTTTTTTGATATTGAAGAACAGTGTGATTTCTGTAGGTTCACCAGTGTACATTGCAAACAAATGGGTTGGAAGGGTTAAGAAAAATAATAAATTGTATTATGTATCATTACGGATTATGACCTTCTTTAAGGTAATTCCTCAGCTGATTGGTTTACGTGCTATGGTAGTGGACGCATACCATTTACTAAGTACTGTGATTTTCACAAAGACTGCCTTGATGGATCTGATGAAAATGACTGTGGTTAGTTTTACACATATTTGAGAAATCGACATTTATATAACAATTCAGCAATAAACCATCCCCTGGGTAGGGTATACTCTTTGTTTTTGACCATTTGACTCCGTATACGCACTATATACGCGTTGACTGACACTCATGCGTATGTGTCGTTAACTGGCCAATCCTCGGGGTATACCATAGGCAGGGGGTGGTTTATTGCTATTATATCATACCAGTATATTGCAATTTGCAAAGTAATCTATTAAAGAAAACGGTAAAACAATCTACACTTCGGAATGAAGTTGAGGTAATTTTCATTTTAGTTGTCATTCCATCTACTACGGCGACGATTTCATGATATGACATCAAGGACAACTTCACTAAATTTATCATTAAACAATGAACAATGAACAATGAACAGTTTAATAATGTACAACGTATATATGAAGTTTGCATAGTCTGTACAGTAGTAACATCATTTGGAAATGGGTTGAACGTAGACTCGTTTTGTGACGGCCTTACGTACATGATCTGCCCCCTGATCTGCCTCCGTGTCTGAGTTTTAGATAGGGCCAAGAACAAAGGTGTAGGCTTATGCAGTTATGCTGAGCTGCTCTAAGGTGGTAATTTTGAGGAAACGTCAGGCAATTCTAGGGCTTTGGAAATCTTCATTTACCCCAACTATTAATGTTTGGCTTCAAAGACTTTTTGTTGTGCAGGAGATCGACGGTATGGATTTGGCGGCCATGATGGATGGAGACGACATCGATCCAAACATGAGTATACTATTCTCATATAGTGGCACTTAGAGTCGCCCTAATTGTGCATTATCACTATTTTAGATGTGTGTGTTGTTGTCTTGACCAATAATATCTCTCGATTTGCACCATCAATATATGGGTATGATATAATATGTAACTTGCCATGCTGTTGAAAATACACATTGATATTTATTAATACCGCTGTTGGTGTAGATAATATAGTCCATGTCAACATCAGCTGAAGGAGTCCATATTATAAAAGTAATTTACACAATTTTGGAATAGACATAACATGTTAATTTTACAAAATGTGCCCTTGGAATATGTTTAAACCCTTAGATACCTCTGTATGCCATGGAACCAATCAGTTTTCTTGTTCTAGTGGGCAATGCATTGATGGAAATAAACATTGTGATTTAACCATTGACTGTTTAGATGGTACTGATGAAGTCAATTGTACCGATATTGGTAAGTTCATTCTTCTTTCAATTTTTACCCTCTGTAAGGGTTGGTTATAGTTTAGGGGGGGGGGAATGTGGGTGTGTGTGTGTGTGTGTCTGACTGTTTGTTTGTTTGTTTGTTTGTTTGTCTGTGTTGTTCTTTTCTTTAAAAAAAGCCGGCTCAATTTAAAGTAAATTTAGGGAAATTATTTTTAACTGATTCGGTTTTGTTAAATATACCATGCCTGTTAATGATTAATTCGCATAAGTATTAATTTGCAGTAATTAGGCTGTATCTTAAGAATACAACCTGCAAACACAACATAAATTGATGTTAACTAAGTCGATATGCCATGTAAAATTTGGTAATGTAGCTTTTTGTTTTAATGACTCATTTGCATAATTATTGATTTTAAGTTAGTAGGTTAAATCATTTGCCCCTAGAATGGAAAACGAATAGCAAATGAAAGCCCTTTGCAAATTGTGAAGGTCGATGAACATATTAAACAATCTTTTTCATTCTTTGCAATGAATAAGTCTGTCATGTTATGTTGTCATTATTCTACTTATTTTAGGATGATTGGGATGAAAGTTTGTTAACAAAATCTGACAGGATAAAACAAGTGTACTATGACCACCTAATATTGTCAAAAGTCAATCACGACATGTACAATCCGTATGTGCATAAGAAAACTTTTTAAAAATCTAAAATAAGGACATCTCTCTTTGTGGGGTGAATAGTAATATGGTGACCATATGCTTTTTATCTATTTATTGAATGCATAAAGCTAGCAGGACCCTTTGCAGAAAGCATAGATAAGAATATATGGTTAATTTAGTATATAGTGTCCAATACTCTATAGACACAAAATTGTGAACGACAATTGCATCTATATACACTCATAAGAACTAGAAACAGTATTTTCGACAACATTATTAAATCCATTAGGTTTACGCAACAAAATAGGGTGAAAAAATGAGAAAAAATGTTTTGTTTTTTTATAATCATATGCATGGATTTCAGAATATATGCATTTACTATTTTTTTGGCGATTTCTGGTTTTTGGGGAATAGAGTGGCCACTTTTTTTTCTTGTCAGATATGAATTAATTGCTATGTATTCTATACACAGGCACAGTTTTGTTTGGAATCTACGGTTTACATAAAACAAGCAGGCCTCCTTAAGGTGTCATTTTCATAATTGATGATTTTTCCAGTATTAGGCTTTATCTTAATATTGCACTCTTGAAATTCAATAACTGTAGTACAAACACTTCATTTGCTAATTCCATATGTTCTGTTACGTTTAAACACATGTTGTGTGCACGAACGAATATCTAAAGAATACCTTACGGAAGGCATTCAGTTTAAAGCTGGTTCCCAAGTATATCACTTTGCTTTTCAATCTTCTAAAGACTAAATGGATTAAATTCCTGATATCATCCCAAATAAAGTATCAATTTTCTCCTGAATTGTTTCTTTATGTAGATATTTGTAATGCTATCAAATGTCTTGATGACACATGCCTAGCACCATCTCTGCGATGTGATGGAATTACAGACTGTGTATATTGTGATTATGGAGTGTCTGAAGACGAAGTTGGTTGTGGTATGAATCTTACTCCTACTGTTGTCATAGAAATAGTTTATTGTTCCTGTATAATATATCGCTTCCTTAAATTATATAAATATTTACTAATCTCAATGCATTGTAACTTAATCGAAAGAGTACAATGACAACGTGTTCATAACACAAATATATACTTGTCTTTCAGATAACGACAACCCCTGTCTAGTAACCGAAAGAAAATGCCAGAGTGGTATTTGTATTGCTTCGAAGTACTGGTGTTTGTATGATTTCGATCAGTTTGGTTATAGATTTGGATGTCGAGATGGTTCACATTTACGTGATTGTGGTGTGTGCAAACATTTGTTTGATTTCTTTATATGTTTACTTACTTGTTTTTTTCAAACATAACATCACAGGCGTATAGCTACATTTGTGATATTGATAAAGATTCAAAAATGGACACACATGTCGAGGATCCCACACAAAATAGACTTTAAAAAATAACGTTATTGTAGAACTCTGCATACTGTGACAATGGTAACATATTTCAACCGAAAAAAAAGAAAATACTGTGGTGTTTTTGACTACCTGTATTTTCAATAAAGATAATACTCCACTGTTTATGTTTTAATTATTGCCAATGAGTTTATATCTGCACCGGGAATACACACAAGGTGTCGATTGCCCTGGCAAACCTCTATTCCTGCTGTAAACACCCACCGCCTAGCTTATGGGGAGTAGGACGACCATACCATAAGCCAGATGTCAAATGTTTACACAAGGGAGCAGTGTGTGGTTGAGCAATCCACATGTTATGTGTACAGTTAGTGATCTAGCTGATAACTACTAAATATAAACTGTGAATAAATTACGCTAAATTTTCATAGTGTCAACTTTACTGAATATACAGTAGTGGAATACGTGTGTGAATGTTCGCTATGTTCCTCCTGTACGCTGTGATAAAATAAATAATGCCAGATTTAAACTGATTGCCTTTCGTAAGCATAGTCTTGCAATTTCATGATTTATGCAAGTTTAGCTCTACATCTGTGATTGTCCCAGCACAGGAAAGCTTGCCGACATAGCAATGCACAGCAACAAAGCTATGAAATTAGTTTTCTTACATTGGAGTCAGAGTATTCAGTCAGGATACTTTGTCTACACTGCGATGTATAAATTACTTGCAAGTGCGACCATCAAAATTGCTGGTAAAATACTGGTAAATATGAAATTTCACTATTTATAAATCTTTAAATTTAGAATGTCACCTGCTGAATGTCGATCTTTATGAATTCAGCTGTAGTGGCACATTTTCAACGGTAATTTTTATTAGGCTGCTCGGACACTGGAGTATCGACTGAAGTAAAAACAAGATTTTTTAATTTTAAAATAGTGAAGAGATTGTTTGAACTTATGCAGGCGAAATCTCCATCATGAGTGTCTGTAGATGCGATCTTACAACCAACCACAACATGTAATAAGGCAATGCTTTTATAGAAAGTTGTAGCATAGATCTCACGGTAGGAGTTTTTTAATGCCATGGAAAAATCGTTTCTGGTGAGTGTGCATCACTTAAATACCCCACTTTGATCTTCTTTATTCTCGTATTTGTCCAGCCAATGCAGACTGTGGGTTCAAGGGAAAACACAAAATCACTCTCCCTACATTAATGGCTACTTCAGGGAGGACAACTGCAGAACTAAAGAACAATTAAAACAAAAATATTCGCGTCGTCACATCACTTTAGGCAACATGACCAGAAACAACAACTTTCTTCAGTGCGGCTTCCACATCCAATATGTGGAAAATATGCCAATAACTTATTCAAAATAAAAGCTAAATCAGTAATATTTTCAGGACAGATGCGCTTTGGTATCACAAATGAGTGTAATGAATGTGAAGAGTGCATACTTAAATTACTGAAAACCATTAATTAAGTGCTCATTAATATTCATGGAATGTTTACCAAAACTTAGTCAGTTCTTGCCATTACCCTATGGAACATATTTACTAAATTTCGTTTGAATTGAGCTGGCCTTTTTAAAGAAAATGGTGATACAGACACGGACAGACAGACAGAGACACAGACATACACACGGAGAGAATTTTCACCCTAATATATATCCTTCCCTACGGAAGGAAAAATTTGTATGTACACCAGTTATAAGGTGAAATAAAATTGGGCATTACAGGTATTTTTACATAACATCATGTGTATTTTATCATTCCTAGATGAATTCATATGCCCGGACTATACATACAGATGCCCGGGAAGTTATTGTATCCCACTGCATAGAGTATGCAATGGTAAGGTAGACTGTCCAGATAAGGAAGACGAGGACCAACAAACTTGTAGTGAGATTATTTCACTTTGTAGTAGTTGCTGTCGTTGTTGTTGTTGTTGTTGTTGTTGTTGTTGTTGTTGTTGTTGTTGTTGTAATTTTAATTGTCTTTAATGCTAAGTGATATCCATATTTGTTATCATATATGTACTTTGAAAATATATATATTTATTACAATTTCCCAAAGAAATATAAACGACAACAGCAAACGAGGGAATAAGGCAAGACAATGAAAACTTTAAAAAAAAAGAACGAAGAGAAACACCCTAGGAAACAAATGTACAATTCTGCCTACAATCAGGCCATTGCAGACTATAAATTAGCGTTAAAGAAGATGCTTAAAATCTATCTAAATGATCAATGATCCGCTTGATTTTTAGTTCCTTTGCGAACGATGCAACAACTTCCTATGGTATCTGATTTTGTTTCTACAAAAATGTAGACGTTTGGTTCAATTTACAATTTATTTTTGACACGAGACAATTGATATTCATGAGCTGTTTGATCTCAAATAAATATTTCTTTCTGTCAAAATATCATAATACAAAGATTAAGAATAAAGTTCAAGATCTGCCTAACAGATGAGCAATCTTTAAATGTGCGAGTGATTAATATTTTAATCTGTTCAGTATCTGTTTAGCTAAAAAATCTTGTTTCCAAGGCTTTAGTACCAGAAAGTAAATGTTTGCGCTGACTCGTTTTTTTTTTAGGATTAATTAATTTGTGAAAGCCCTTTGATAACTGACACCACATTGCTCATTATTCTGTAACATACGTGGAATTCTATATGGTTATTGTTGGTCAATACACATACATTCTGATCAACATACAAGAATGAAAGCATGAACAGAATGTATCTTTTTTGAATAGTATAGTGCCAAATAATGAATGGGTGTATCTAAAGTATTTAAATAATTTACTATCCATAGAATATATACATTTATACATACAAAACATAATTACTAATATTATATCAAACAATTTGTGTAATCCTAATTCAGTGTGTTTACCTCCCGTAAGGGTATGGGAGGTATTAACAGGGGAATGTCTGTCTCTGTGTGTGTGTGTGTGTCTGTCTGGCTGTCCGTGTGTGTGTGTCTGTGTCATCATTTTCTAAAAATCGGCTGGCTCAATTGTAATGAAATTTGTAATATATAATCTTTAGGGTAATGGCTAGACCTGATAATTTGCATAATTAATGATTTTCGGTAATTAGGCTATAAATGTATACTTCAATTTCAATACAATTGATTACATACGTTAAACATAACAGAGTGCATATCTCCTATATAAGTTGTTAATTTCGTTTGAAGATTTAATGAATAATTTGCATAATTAATTATTTTCGGTAATTAGGCTATATCTTAAGACTGCATACTTCAATGTCAATATAATTTACTTCATACATTAACCATAACAAAGTGGATAGGTCCTATAAAATATTTGATATATAGCTTACAGTCAGTTTTAATGAAAAAAATTGCATAATTATTAATAGGTTGTATCTTAAAAATGCAAGCTTCAAATTTCGCATAATATGGTACATATATCAACCATAATAATACGCACATGTCCTGAGAAGTTTGTTCCTACAACTTTTACCTTTAATGAGTATTTTGAATAATGAACGATATTCAGTAATTAAGCAATATCATGCACTCTTCAAATTCCGTATAATTTGGCACATACATTAACCTAAGAAAGCACGCTTGTCCAAAAATAAAGCCTGTTACCATTTTTTTTTTAGTTTCATGAGTTATTTGCATAATTAGTGATTCCCTTACGGGAGGCATTCAGTTTAAATCTGGTTTTAAACTTCTTTATTATGTTTCCTGTTTTCATATTAGCTGATTTGAAATGCCCTATTGGGTCATACAAATGCAGAGATAACAAATTATGTGTTAGCTTGCAATATGTATGTGATGGTATTCGCCATTGTGTCCATGGCGATGATGAGCTCTACTGTGGTAAGTGCACTTTTTTATTAGTTTTATGCATTATTAGTTTCAAAAGCAACATGATAATAGATAAAATGGAGGACTAAAATCAAATTTAAAAATGTCGCTACTGATATCCTGTCCGGCCATTCTTTCCCATATCTTAACTAAACTGCAATAATCTCACAATTGCCAAGAGGTCGTTTACAATAACACTTTGATTTATCTCTTTATCCTCTGGGGGACTATCTCCAATGCACTATTTCTGTCGGATTGCTGTAGGTCAATATGACACTTAATATATTCTTATCTGGACATCAAATGTGTGATTGTACTGATATAATGTCAAGGTGTAATGTAGTAGTACTCAGATATAGTGAGGGCGCTAGGCGCCGAGTGCATATAAAGCTCGAATGAACAGTCGAGTGCTATAACACCTTGACTTCATAAAATTAATACACGCTCACCCTAGATTTTGAAAACATTTTGACTTATGAATGAATTCCAAATTTCAACCTGAGTGGGTCTATATATGTAAAATACCCTCCTGGCATTTGTTAGTCACATCATATGATGTCATGTCGGACTCGTGATTCCTTAGGCCAGTATCTATATTCCTCCTCATGCATCGACTTGGAAAATACGGCAGACATGATATTGACCTCTTTCGAAATACCGAGAGATGATATACAAATATTTCTAACTTTTACATTTAATTTCAAAAGACGTGGTGTGCCCAGCTGGTTGTCGGTGCAGCAACCTTGAAGCCAAATGTCTCAATACGTCATTGAATGGCTTGTATGACTTGAGTCCTGAAGTGAGAAGCCTGTAAGTGTAAATAATATTAACAACTATGAAAATGCTGTTTTCATATAATGTTAAATGTATCTCAATTGTCCATTAAATGTGTCACAATTGTTAATATAGTACATACTTGATGTGTTATATTTTCAGATCGTTTAACCGACGGTATTTTGTGATGGAAGCCTTTAATTTCACACTGAATCATCTTACATTTTTGGGATATCTGTAAGTAGATTGTAACTTTACGGTCGTCAGATTTACACATATCGGTTAGTAAATTGAGAGAGAGAGAGAGAGAGAGAGAGAGAGAGAGAGAGAGAGAGAGAGAGAGAGAGAGAGAGAGAGAGAGAGAGAGAGAGAGAGAGAGAGAGACAGACAGAGACAGACAGAGACAGAGACAGACAGAGAGACAGACAGAGACAGAGACAGACAGACAGACAGACAGATAGATACAAATACGTCTCTCTGTCCATGCATAAATATGAAACGACTGAGACATGCACACTACCACACGTTGCTGTGTGTACATACATATTGCATTATATATACAAACATACATACAGATGCATACACATGCATGCACACGCGCATGCATGCATACATACATACATACATACATACATACATACATACATACATACATCCACCCACGCATGCATGCATGCATGCATACATGCATACATACATACATACATACATACATACATACATACATACATACATACACGGATGCAGATTGGCAGGCAGGGTAGCCGGCCGGCCGGCAGGCACTCAGGCTGACATAAATACATAATGAATTAATAAATCATAACGATATTAAATGAAACTGAAATCGCAATATTGTAAATGACTAAAATGTGTATATAACGTTTTTTTTATTCCACGTCTTTGCTTCACTACTGCTATCTTTTTGACGTCAGTGACGTGTCGGATAATTCAATCCACAACTTACCAGTGAATCTATTCAATGGCCTTAGAAATCTGCTGTATTTGTAAGTACAGATGTACATACCATTTATTACATTCCGTACGGAAAGTTATATATTAGGGATGAAAAGTGTGTGCGTGCCTGTCTGTGTCTTTGTTTTCCCAAAAACGGCTGGCTCAATTCAAATGAACTTTGGTACACATACTATATTAATGGATGTTAATGATCAATTTGCATAATAAATAGTCTTCGGTAATTAGGCTATTTCTTAAGAATGAACTCTTCAAATTAAATATAAGTTGGTACGTACCTCAAACATAATAATGGACAAGTTATGAAAACCTGAAACCTATATAAGCTAGTACATACATTCATGATACCAGGATGTACATGTATCATAAAGCTTACTGATGTAACTTAGTTTTAATGACTGATTTGCATGATTAATGACTTTCAGTAATTAGGCTATGTCTTAAGAATGCATACTTCAACATAATTGGCTACATACTTCAAACAAATAACTACTCATACATGTTGCGAGAAGCTTGGTGATGTAGCTTTTAATGTTAAAGAGTCATTTGCATAATTAACGATTTTCAGTGATCAGGCTATATCTTGGTACATACCACACATATAGTTAATCACGTATGTTATGTTGCATTCCAACAATAATTGCGTATAGGAACAAAAGGTTTAAGACTTTACAGTTATGTAAGGCATTCATTTTAAAAATGGTATATGATGTTATGCTGTTAAGTATTCCTTATTTTAATTCTAATGGTGAAACACTTTTGAATTGTAAGGCTCTTCTTATTATTTCAAGAATCCTATCAGAAAACAGGCTGAATAAACTGACACGTGAGAGCTTGTCTGGACTGAAAAGATTACTTTTCCTGTGAGTATATTTTGTTTTTAACACTATCATATTTAACCATGTCTTTCCACCTGAAGTAAAGCTTGAGCAGAGAATGTGTAAGTATGGTGAGTATGGGACGACTTTCCAACTTAAAGTACCCATGGCCATCTCTCCCCTGGGGCTGTAGACAATCAAAAGTGGTACTGCATCTCGTACTACCTATGGACAGAGATGGTGGTTTGGTGGGTCACAGGTAGGGTAAACGTTGGGTAAAGGTGGGTAAAATAGACTTTTGGTGTAGCATAAAAGCGGGAGTAGGAAGAAAAATACATTATGAATTAATAATCCGTTATATATGATAATCTTCAAATGTTATATACAACAACCTTTAGATAAATTACAGTGTAATGTATCACATAAGCACATGTTGGAAAATGTGAACAAGGTTTGACAGCATTGTAAGTTGACCCAGTTTTAAAAATATGTTTGCTATTTATATCAGAATGTCCAAAATATTCATCAGCTTCGTAGATTAAATGATCCATGTTATAATGCATAATGAGTGCAAAGTTATGTAGCATAGCACATACAATCTGTCTTGTTCAACGAACCTCATCAGAATGACAATTGTCATAGCTATAACTGTCTAAAGGCAAAATTAATGTAAAAGCAATGACGTAACCCAGCCAACCCTATGTTATGTCTCCAACCCTAAACATATCTGTATATTCAAAAAGGTAAGGGAGCCTTCAGTATTTATAAGGAGGAGGGCCGGAGGAATCAGGGGATGTGTCACCTTTACAAACCTGTTCTTGGGGAGGGTCATATTTTGCATTACAATATTTGGGGAGGGTAACATTTTACAATTCGTAGTTTTGTGACTAAATTGAAGATTCAATTATTGTCAGTTGTGTGTTTTGAGATGTAAAGGTGAGATGAGCACAACATGCTTTTGTACGAGTACTTTACATGCCAAAATACAAAAATAGAAATACATATATTGTAAGTTCACTGTTTAATAAAACGATGCTTTTTGTTGAGTGTACCATCTCACCTTATCACTCATTGTCCGTGAATATTGTTGTTAAAATATGATGATGATGATGATGATGATGATGATGATGATGATGATGATGATGATGATGATGACAATGATATCAGGGAACTTTTACATGTGACCAGATCAGACAGAGTATGCACAACATGGAAAGCACGTTTTAGATACTAACTAGATTGTGTATGATTATAAGAGACAGGTCACTAGCCATTTTTTTTACTGTTTATCACTTTATATGTACAGATATTGCTTTCTAATCATTTAAAATCATTTAATTTGTCTGTATACATATAATGGGAATATTTATTAACGTTCAGTATATGCAGTTATCATGGAGAGGGTCATGTTTTACAAAATGGGAAAAAGGGGAGGGTCACTTTTTACAAATGGAGAATGGGGGAGGGTCATGTTTTTCTTAACAGACCTTGTGTGATTTCCCCCGCACCCCCCCCCCTTCTAAATACTGAAGGCTCCCTTTAAGGACAATGGAAATTTACATCTATTAACATTCTTGCCAAAGTATCTTTGCTCATTTATTTTCCTTTTTCCTTCCATAAGGAGGATATGTATTAGTGGGTGAAAATTCTGGGTGTGTGTGTGTGTGTCTGTGTGTCTGTCTGTCTGTCTGTCTGTGTCATCGTTTCCGCCAAAACTGCTGGCTCAATTGAAACGAAATTTTGAAGATGTATTCCGTAGGGTAATGGCAAGAACTGATTAGTTTTGGTAAACATTCCATGAACACTAATGAGCAATTTGTGTAATTAGTGGTTTTCGGTAATGAGGCTATATATCAGGAATGCACGCTTCAAATTCACTGTAATTTGGTACATACATTTGCAATACCTAAGTTCATCGGTCCTGAAAATATTATTGATGTAGCTGTCAGTTATTGGCATATTTCGGTAATTAGATGCAGTGGCCACAAAAAAGAAAAGCATTGTTTCTGGTCAGGAAATGTTGTCCAAATTCGATGCGAATTTTTTTTTTAATTGTTCATGATTAGTTCTTCAGTTCTTTTTACTGAAGTAGCAATTAACATAGGTAGAGCTATTTTATGTTTTCCCATGGATCCGCAGACTGCATTGGCTGGAAGAATACAGGGAAAGATATTTCAGTGATGCGCAGTGACCAGTAACAATTCCTTCTCTTTTGTTGGCCTTTATTAAAAATCCTACTATAAACTTCTATAAAAGCTCACATACATGTTGTAGTTGGCCATAAAATCGTATCTGCAGGCAATCAAACGATCTCTTCACTATTTCAAAATTTAAAATCTTGTTTTTACTTTGTTTGATACTCACGCATTTGGGTTTCTGAAAGCATGCATGGGGAGGATCTTCGGGTCAAACCAGGTCAGCTTCAACTTCCGGGTGAAATCACCAGCTTTCTACCGAAAATTCTTGCATCCATACTAACTTTTCTTCGATCAAAATTGAAAATCTTCTCTTTTTGTTTTAATATAAATCATTCGATAGTAAGGGTGAGTATTTGCTGCCAGAATGCATGCATTTATTGGTAAAAAAGAACATATTATCACAACAATGCAAATGACAAAACTAAATGTTGTTACTGTGTTGCAATGTTGGGCAGTGTACTAAGTGGTTTAATTAGGTCAATTTTCCCCAATTGTTCGACATTGATTGGCTTTGTTCTAAGACCGTTCAAAGCATTCGGGTTGCTTGTATTGAACGGTATGTATATTGAAATATATATCCATACGTTTCTGTCAAGATCTGAATTTTATATTTTGAGAAACCAAACGAACTTGAGAGCCATGAGAATTCACCCCATTGTCGCTTGCATCGCGAAATTCTTGAACTGAGTGTTACATAAAGGGCATATTGCCATAAACGAGAATCAAAGTATAGAGCGGTATCATGCTTACCATAAAGCATGTAAACTTTCTGATGCGTACTATTGCAATATCCGGTTTGAATTTTGTTTATTAGTTGCCGTGGAATCGAGTGTACATATCCCGGTTATGTAGATGAACGCGAAAATCGGAGTGTTCAAAGTCGAGTCAAGCTTTCCTGTATTGAGAATAAGTTGCGGACATTTGAATAACTTTTTCGACAACTAACTTTTACTGATACTTTAAAAATCACAGATACAGCGCTAAATTTCGTTATGTTCAAATCATACCAATAAGCAATCCATACATTTGTTCGGTATGCATGGGTAAATGTACGTATGTCTGTATGCATGTCGGATATATGTGTATCCTTGTATATTTGAATAATTTGATTTCAAAAGCCATTACACCTGTTCCACTACATGTACATACATAGATTGATATCAAAAAGTACTTTCAGATGTCTTATAGTTTGGCACACCTTTTTGCCAATTCAGGAATATAGCATGTACTAATAAGCCTACTATAACAAAGATTGTTGGATTCCAGCAATTATTATGTGTAGGAACAAAAGGCTCAATAATACCCTTATGGAAGGCATTCAGTTTAAATCTGTTTAAAGAAATACATTCCAGGGACATATAATCTCGTTTTAAAAATATAAGTGAAAAATATTTAGTAAAATCTGCATATTGTGTTGGTCTACTTCACGTGTAATTGTCTTCCTTCACTTCTACTAAATCTCATCAAACTGTCACAAAAGTACTGTGACCAACGAGTATCTTGTCTTATGATTTAAACAATTTCACACACGTTTATAGAATAACCTTATAGTTTAACTTCGATCTACCTACACTATTTTCTGAAGCCATGTTAATGGAAACAAGATTTTTTAAATTATAATTTTGCCTAAGTAATGACTATCACCATTCTACCATCTGGTGGTAAGCTGTAGCTATGGAATTTGTCATGCTGATCACATTGTCTACCACGACAGATCGAAAACTGCTTGTGCCTTATAACATGTGTAAATCTTATATTAACAATGTAATCTACATTGTCACTCACAAAGCTTGGGGTTCTGTTATTGGTACATATATTTATCCGAAATTGAAAATTCCGTAAAAATGACACTGTGTAATCACGTTTTCAAGTACAAAGAACGCTAGCGGTATCATTTGCATATAATTTGTATACAGATGTTGCCTAAAAAACTATGTGAAAAACAAGGTGGGGTCGGGTAACCGGAACCAAACTACTTTTTTATTTGGCCTATGCATTATGTTTTCGAGGTTGCACTGTAGTGCAACTATCACTAGTAAGCACGCGCACTAATGCAATTAATCTCTGGTACATACAGAATAATATATTTAAATATGATTTTATTTTGCAGTGATCTTCGAAACAATCAAATTATTTATTTCGAGAGAGATCTGTTTTCAGATTTAACCAATCTACAAATACTGTAAGTTGTTTGATTCCTAGTATTTAACTCATGTGTCGTTATCAGCAAGAACTTAGTTAATGAGTTTATGTTGATATCAAATAATAATAACGAGTGTTATATACACATAAGTTTTTCACACACCATTAACACAGAATTTACGCTTTGTGAACGTAACCGTAATTTTCAGTTTCACCACAACTCTGACCTTGATCCTTGTCATAATTTTGATAGGAAACAGAAAATTACAATGATTGAAAGTTGAGCACTGACAAGATATGGAAAGGAAAAGCTACTAGTATTTTCTACTTCTACATCTAAATTATTCTAGCTATTTATCTAGAATTCGTTCATTTATAATTACCTCAAGAGATAAAACTATATTTGTTTCATGATATATTCATCAAACAAATATCAAAGGGTACTTTTCCGATATCAGCTTCCCCCCCCCCCCCCGCCTGGGTTTAATAAGGCCAGTAAAAATAATGTATTCGACGTACGATTTTACATATCTAAAGGTACCTTCATCTGGAATATAAAGTTGATATAGTGTACATGACGCAAATAACATAATTCTCGCGAAAAGGTGAAAGTATTGCAAATATTTTTATTGAGACGCTGAATTAATTAATTAGTTTTAGCTGTAATAAATGAAACCAAATGCAAACACAACTTTTAGAGTGTTGATGTGAGTCGATAAATCCTAAAGGTTAGTTTTCTTCTTCAAGATATTCTGATGTGTATGCCCTTTGCTGTATTGCTGGTACTCCAGAAGATGGGATTCGAGAATGCTTGCCTGAAGCCAACGTATTTCGTTCTTGTAATGATTTACTACCAAACACTGCAGTACGTGTCTCCACTTGGTTGATTGGTACATTGTCTTTTTTACTAAACCTACATTGTTTAGCATGGCGACTCAAGAAGGAACAGCGACCTGAGCTCAAATCAGTTGACACAATGATGATACTAATTATTACAATAACTGATCTTCTAAAATGTGTATATTTGATAATCATTGGCAGTGTTGACGGATTCTACAGAGACGACTATTTACTTCATGATATAATATGGCGTAGTAGTATTTTCTGCAAATTTGTGGGAATTTTAGCCAGTATGTCAAGTCAGATATCACTCTATGTATTGACTGTCATGACCGTAATAAGGTGCGTAGTTCTTGCTAATCCGTTGAAGATGATCCGTGTGAGTCGCAAGCGGGCTGGTTCAATTATAGCAGTCGGCATAACCATTCATTTGATATTAGCCATACTACCCGTCTGTCCCATCAACTATTTTGGAGAACACTTCTATGGCGATAATTCTGTTTGTTTGCCATTCAAACTTCGGCATGACAAACCTCCTGGCTGGGAGTACTCGTTTGTGATGTTTACCATGCTCGAAGTACTGTACCTTATAATAATATCGACATGCTATATTATCATATTGGTTAGTAAGAACAAGAGTAGCAAAAAAGCTAGTGAAAACAGGCGTTCTCGTGTTCAGAAGAAGATGATAGTCATGGTGTTGTGTATAATTGGTGCAGATCTTCTAGTTTGGTTACCCATTGTCTCTGTAACCTTCATGGGTATTGCCGGAATCAAATTGTCAGGCGTCGTGTATGCATGGATAGCAGTTACTGTTCTACCACTAAGTTCATTGGCTCATCCTTTTCTCTTTCACTTTTCAACCGAAAAATATAAATTTATAGACATCAAGGGAATAGTGAAGAAGACACAAGCGATGTTAAGAAAGAGAGAAGAAGGAGGTATGGAAACTTTATTACATGGAATGTTTTGTAAAAACTACTGTTAGTACTACTAATGTGTTAGTTATATCACTGAAGTCTCGATATGAACCCAAAATAATAATCAAGAGTTAGATATTTTTCTTTGTCCTCATATCGCAATTTTATTTCATGACGTAAATTGACAGAAAACATGCTATTTTGTTTCTCCTCTCGAGTACCAAAACGCGATATATTTGTACACAAGAAGGATAGATAGTTAGGTATTCAAAGAGTTGAGGTGTTTAACATTTGTGCCTCTTCCCTTCTTTTTCATTTTAATACGTTGCTTCGTACACACTGCTTTTCATTTATGATACAATTGAGTGGACACAATCTTTATTAAAGATTGCTCATGTCACAGCAACAATTCCTTGCCAGATACAACGAAATCCTTGTTAGCTGCACAAATTGGCAAAATAATATTGTATTAAAACATAACACATCAAGACACTATAGAGCCACCCACAGAGCTCAGCATACACAATGAAGCTTCATGAATTACTTTCTATAAAATAAGTTCTTTTCAAATGACAATTCATTAGGTCTTAAAGGGAAACTCCACAAATAAAGGTATTTTTCATAAACATTGAGATTCAGAATAATTTCATGATTTCGTATCACATACATTTCTTGGTATTTCCAAACAGAAAATGTTAGTTCTATTCCACCTGCATTATTCTTGTAGTGTTACACTGTTGTATCATGGGACTTAGCATACAAGAATATTTATGAGCTGTTCTCTGAATACTCAAAAACTCCCAAGAGCTTATAACTTACAGATAAATAATCATAAATAGGTCTGCACGACTTCATAAGGCAAGAGTAGAACAATGAAGGTGAAGAAGAGTTCCAATTTGATGTTTTCTTGATGTTTCAATCGAGTGAAATAATATTATGAAAATACCATCATTCCTGGCGTTTTCCTAATCAATACCATTGTTGTTCAAAAGTATTAGAGAAACAATTCAAAAGGGAGCAGGTGTATATGACGAAAACATCTAGACTTTGTTGGAAACCAGTCTTTCAAAATTTTAATGAGATATCGATGACTCAACTAAGTGCATTCATCGAATGGGATGCATTTCTGGAAGAAGACAGTCGAAGAGTAACAGATGATCTACATACAGCTCTAACATCACTTCATAAATCCAACTGTTGTCATGGAAACATAAAAAACGAGGATGTCATGATTGATACGACTGACGTATGTTTTGTTTGGCATTTTAGTTAAATTGCAATACTGTATCAGAAATATTCTATTGTATAAGTAATTTCATTTCTGATGTTGATAATAATGATGTTTGTGTTGTTGTTGTTGTTGTTGTTGTTGTTGTTGTTGCTATTGCTATTGTAATTGCTGTCCAGATACTGCTTTTGTTCAGATGTTTAATCCAGACAAACATTTAAGTCATCGACTGTTATTGATGATCATGATAAATTACTCGAGTCAGCATTGTCTCCATAGGGCATATCTTTCAAATGCAATCAAGTTTATGTGTCGCAAATTAAAACCATGAGGGTGTGAACAAAACCGATACTCTCTTCCGTTCCAGTTAATCTAATACTTACAATTTAGAAGTTCATACAGTTCAGTTGGCCTATATGTACAGAAATCTTCTTTCAAGCTATTGCCAAAATCAATATAATTTCGAACATAATTGCATAACAGAACAACTATTTCCTTCTATGGTTATTGATATATTTGTAACACCTTTGTTTAAGAAGTTTGTGTTGCTCCTGCCTGCTTATATACTAGTTAATACATTGTGAACCACACATGGTCTCTTAGATTAAATATGGGTCTGACATTACATATACGTTTACTCTAACATGTTAAGAAGGCCATCCTCATTCAGTGATCATGGATTATACTATTGACAAATTTGCTTTTCTTAGAAAACGTGTTATGGTGCATTCTTGATGTGTGAATACCCAAAGAAAAGACCATCGAAGAATGATTCAAGTAATACAAAAAGTAAAGAGTCAAAACCCAGTAAAGAAAAAGATGCAACTGTAAATAAATCACAAAACCTGCAAAACAAGAACACGGAGGCCATCGACAAGAAACAACCCGAAGATGCGGAAAATGAGAAACCTGGAGTCATCGAAGCGAGTAGTACACATATGAAAATGTCTGACGACTTACAAAACTCACAATCTGGGGCTATCGAAGGAAATGATACGTACACCGAGGATTCAGAAAACATGGGAAGAAAGGAACCTGAAGTAAACAGAGAGAAAGGTTCAGGCAGGAAGCAATATGAACACCTACAAAGTAAGGAATGTGAGTCCAACCATGAGAACGATACAGGCAGTGAGCAATGTGAACACTTGGAAAGTAAGGAGTCCGAAGACAACATATGGAAAGATACAGGCAGGGAGCAAAGTGAACACTTGGAAAGTAAGGAGTCCGAAGACAACATATGGAAAGATACAGGCAGGGAGCAAAGTGAACACTTGGAAAGTAAGGAGTCCGAAGACAACATATGGAAAGATACAGGCAGGGAGCAAAGTGAACACTTGGAAAGTAAGGAGTCCGAAGACAACATATGGAAAGATACAGGCAGGGAGCAATGTGACAAACTTTAAAGTAATGAATTTTTTAGCGTGACCGGTTTAGAATCTACAGGTTACAGGTTCGAGCCTTGTCGCTGCCTGCTGTTTGTTCTGAGTCTGAGTGGCTAAAGTCCTTGGGCAAGATTTGAACCACAACTATGCCTCAGTCAACCCAGCTGTATAATTGGGGAGCTGGTAGGATGTAGGTTGCAATGTGAAGTTGACGAGGACTAAAAAAGAGCCGTTGTGCCGTTCTGATCCGAACCAGTGGTGATAATTGTAAAGCGCTTTAAGCCCGGCGTTGGAAAGCGATACAACATTATTATTATTGTTATTATTATTATTATTATTATTATTATTATTATTATTATTATTATTATAACCCACTGGCCATAGCTATGTGACATAGGAATGGTTTCCTAGTTGGATCAAATCAGAAATGACTAATGCACATTTGAGTATGGAGGGTTATTTAGTATATATATTCTATATGCATGTATACTTTTTGTTTAGAGGTGTTACACTAAACTTTTAATGATAATGTTCGGACATGTCACATCAAATTTCCTATAAGCTGATAAACTGTTGCGAAATTGCCATATCTCTTAATACATACTGGTACACATATTGCGTGAATGTGTGTTTGAAACATTATTGTATTTATGTTAATTACACCAGTTTGTGCAAAAACAATTGAGCATGTTCATATTAAATGGAAGACGTTTCACGATCTCAGGATCGTACTAGATTGATTGCGCATCCTCAGAATTATCGTAGATATGTTACCGGCGGTTGTGTTTGCAACAACAGTATTGCATGAAAATTCAATTTCTACTAATTCTGCTAATTATTGAAAACTCATTTTACACCATGTTCTACCACTTTGATTGTTTCTAGACTTTTGATGTATATTGTTAAAATGCACTAACAATTATTTATGTTGCAACTAATTCAAGATTCGGCCAATATTTTCACTAGGTTGACTGGACTAACACCAGTCGTTAAATGCTTTATTTTGCAACTGCATATAAGGCTAAACCATGAGTTTGAAGTTATGACGTAGGACCATCCATCCTACTATGCCTTTGCTAGCATATTTTACTATCCAATCAGATTGTTTTAACATGTATTTTATTAAGAGACATTCATTTTACTTCGACAAGAATATGTATAATTAAAGTAATAATTGCCGTCTTGTAATAGGCAAAGTAACACAGTTTTGAAGTTTGTCTGAAGCATTTCAACATATAAACATGTAACACTGTCTATATGTAATGATTTCTTTTCAATCTTAGTTTAAATCGGTCTACATATTTCTGATTGAAATCATTGTAATTAGTGACAGACAAATCACTACTATGTTACAATGTTTGTTTTATTTGTTACATCGCGTTAATATTATAGTGTTTTCAAAATGAGGGCTTTCTGTAGAAGTGGAATTTAGTATAGTACTCAGTCAGAACAGTAAGAAAGACACTACCACATTAAATTATATTAATTTCACGATGACACCGCCTTCTTACGTTAACACTCCTAGTAATACAAGTATGTGTCACA
Source organism: Glandiceps talaboti (assembly GCF_964340395.1). Classification (NCBI taxonomy): domain Eukaryota; kingdom Metazoa; phylum Hemichordata; class Enteropneusta; family Spengelidae; genus Glandiceps; species Glandiceps talaboti. The sequence continues at coordinate 5,625,809 of NC_135565.1, forward strand.
ACATAACATTCATGTAATATTTGCATTGCTATTTAAATAAATAGATGTCAGTTTTTATTTATATAAATTCCTGGTTATCAATAAATTAATAGATCTATCTTTCAACTGGATTCCTTGTCAAGCTTTATCAGACTTGTTGTAGTCTTGACGAAGCAATTTATAGTGCACGTACAGGCAACAGTATAAAAGCGGACATAAACACGAATTTTGTACTGTGAATTTTGAGAGTGACTGCTACTGTGTCAATTGTTTTTATATAAGAAAACAAACCTACTCAAATGTGACCCGAGTGTGTAAAATTCGTTCTGAATGTGTAACTAATTTCAAATCACTTTAGTGACAGGTTCCTTTTACGAAATAGATGGTGTTATCACGGAAACCAGAGAATTTTGCCGGATAATTCCAGGATTATATATATAGGTAACCATTGGAAACAGTAGGCTGGTGAGGGCGCGGCTCCAATATACTGGTTATAAAGTTAATCAGTGTACTTCTAGATATTTCACGATATACAATGTAGTTTATAAAGGTTAATGTGTTCACATAGGTATTGGCTCATGTTGATATGTACTGAATGAAACATAACAATATAATGTTTAAGTTTTTCTCTTGAAAAACAATATATTAATTAACCAATGGGATTTGGTAAAATATGAAAACTGTAAATATTTAAATGTTTTTTTGGTTTTTTTTAGTTTTTTTTATTTGTTTTTTTTTATTTTATTGTTTTTTTTTTAATTTCTGTTCAATTTCAATCTGTCATAAGGACCATCAGCTTGAAATACTGATGGGCTAACGGAGAATCAGAATCAGGCCACAGACCGACAAACCAACGTTAATTTCACTCAGTTCCGACATAATGGAGTGCTCCCATCTAGTCTTTGCGAGTTCTGGCCTTCAGCTGTCTATTTGAGGGACTCAATGGAAAGAAGTGTTTCATTTACTTCAGTACTGTAACACGTATTAAGCTACCCTGAATAAGTGAATTTTATTATTATCTATGCCATCCAAAAACGAAAAACAATTAATGCAGCGACTACACACATAATCACTTAGTCACCACACGTCAAACTCTAATATTATATGGCACGAAAAAGAAAAGTACAACCTTACAGCTTTTTAGTTTTTAAACAGCGCTCCTAGCGTCCAAACTATACAATCGTTTGTTTTTTCCGTCGAGGCCCCAACAACCGGAAGATAAATGATGTCATTCAGTATCCTACACGTTTTCACTACGTGTGAGGTTTATATGGCGGTATAAATTTATTATCTGAAGTGTTTCAAACGAGAAAGCAAACCTTTTTTCCCTGATTGATTAAAATGTATATCTATTATAAAATATAGCCTTACATATAGTCCCTTGCTAGATAGGTTCCATAATGGTTGAGGCGATGTTTTCTTCTGATCTGAATTAATATCGAATATATGATCGAGTCGGCGCTACGAGTTTATTATATAATTACGACCAATACTACCACCACCACCACCACCACCACCACCACCACCACCACCACCACCACCACCACCACCACCACCACCACCACGATGAATATATTGATAGATGGTCAAAGAGCTGTAGTAATAGCTGTATATGTGTTAATCCATTGCATTTTGGATTTTGGTATCTACGGAGCGCGCGTGGTGCAGTCTTTCAGTTCTTACTATTTGCCAAGTCATGGTCATACATTTCAAGTTGAACGACATTTTCTTGTGCATTGTATATTATTTCATGGCCGGAAAGCTGTAAGTGAGAAAGTGGTGACAAATATCAACGAAATTCCACACTTCTTGTGTAATTTAAACTTTTCTTCTCATTATCATCATAGCAAATACCAGCTCTTCTTAAATATCTTTGTGATTTGGGCACGAGATTGCGTCCTGGGGCCGGGGGCCGGGGGGTCCGGCGAGCACGCGGTCTTCGTATACGCGTGAACTGTTCTTGACGTAATAATAGCTGCTGCCGAGGGTTCGAGTTAAAGTGAGGATTCAACAGTCGTAGCCCAAACGTCAAATAAAAGTGAGACGCGGATAGAACATTATTTGAAGGCCACATCACATGCATCATGTCAAGTAAATATCTGTAGGTCTTGGATTCATATCATCGAAATATATACTACGGCTAGCGGCTAGACCGACTTAGCCAATCAGAGGCCTTGCTTTCAGTTGGTTATATAGACCCATGACCCACTCTTTCTGAGGGGTGTGACCTATATTATGCTCAGCACTCAATTTGTATGCAACAAATTACACAAAATTTTGAAAAAAGATCCGTTTGAGCCAATCACGCCGTAGTATAAGTAAGATAGACAACTCGTTCGGTAGGGTTATGTGCTAAAAACTCGGGGCTTCGCCCCTTCGTTTATTGGCAAATACCCCTCCCGAACTCGTTGACTATCTATTACATATTTTTTTATATTTTATGGTGTTGACTTTTGCCATCAGTCTGAGATCGATACAATGTACAAACAAAACAAAGAGGACATTTTCATAGCGATACTTTGTATCTACTTGTAGAGGGCATGTCCGTCAAAAAAAATCAAAACGCAGGTCAAGGTACGCTAAGTAAAACTTGAACGTCTTTGTAATCAACTTATCCTTGAATCGTGATTTAGAGAACTTTGTCCAAAAATCTCACATTTTGGATTCCACACCTTCATTTTCCGCTATCTTATTCCTGTGTGTGCCCAGTGCAGACGAGGGTCGTGTTCTTGCGTCAGGAACAGCGCGCCTAAACGCACCCAGAGTGTTTGATTACGGAATCGAACGAGTTAGCGAAAGCGGCGAAATTATTGATCATTTTTGAATAATATAGAAGACGGTTATACAATTAAATACAGCGGAATACAGTAAGGAAATTATCCAGGTAAGAAAAATAAGTTTGAATTTAAATTTTTCTCGACGAAAATCAGTTGCTTTTTGACTCAGAACATAAAGCCTTTCAAATCACAGTATCGAGTATGTACGTGCAATGCACTCGTACGTACCGCAGAACATATGGATATCATTCGTGCGCCTTGGGCAACGTTAACAGTATGGTATATATGTCCCCATATGGAATTTTAAATAGTAAATATACTGGTGAATATGCGATCTTTTAGTATTTTAGTATTTTGATTTTTTGTGTCCAATGTAGTCGATTAGACAATCCCCACCCCAAATACTTTTCCTAGTTCAGTTGAGGAATATACCCGAGATCGATTCTTATGAATGACATTTGTCATTACGAGTCATAAGCAATTTGATTAATTTTTTTAATGTAGTGAATACGGCTCGATTTCTTTATTTACCTCAATTTCCTTCGTTTATTGTCGTTTCTTTCGTGTTGTTTGTTCCGGGTGTGATCGCCGAAAAAAACACACAAAAAAAACCGCAGGGAAAAACGAGGTAAATTGATTGAGGCAAGTAATGAAATCGAGCTGTATTCACCACGTCAGATTTTAATCAGATTGGAGGCAAAGATGCCAAGTGACAACAACCCCTTAGTAAACGATCGAGCATATCCCTGGCGAATGACGGAGAATAATGTATATGTATATGTGATGTAGACACGTGCGCGTTGCAACGTTGTCATGACTACAGAGCAATCATATAGTTTTAATTCCATACTTTGGTTGAAACAGTCCACACCATCTTTACTGTCTTGTCAATGAATGGTTCGCCCGTTCACAATCCTCGAGCGGGAAGATAATTTATATTGAAGCCCGCCCCCTTGCGGTCGGAAGATGAATTCACAAACTCCGCCGTGACAGAGTAAATCTTGTTGACAAGCTTAAGTACAAGTGGCTACCAAGGATATAGCTCTGGATATATATTGCTTCAGTGTTGTCGATACACCCCCCCCCCCCACCTCTGTTTTGTAGTAGTGTAGTACGAATACAAACAATGTACATGTACACTGTTACTTTGTTTGTATGGTGGTTGGATAAACAGATTACTCGTACGAAAAATTACTACCTCTCTCTAGATCTATGTCAAGAAAATATAAACTTTATGGTATTGAATCCAGTACTTTTTCCTCGGGTTTGTGTATGTGTACTCAGATGGCCCTAGGGAGATACATATATACAGTATGCACCATAGCAATATTACTTGTATACATACACGCACGTGCACTCACATACACATTGTCTGCTCAGTATTTCGCAACAAATACAAATGTAACAAGAAAGTCTTCTTTCGCGGTGAGTGAACCTCCGCGATCACAGAAACAAGTGTAATTTTACCCCTTTCATATATAGTTGGCTAAATACGTCAATATCAACGATATTATTGACATTTCACTGTATTCTGATAGAGAAATATTCTGAGACATAACTCGGGAAACAAATGAATGTGCGACCGACCTCAGAGTTCAACACAGCAAGATTGTTAAGGTTCGAACTTCGAACGAACATCAAGCGTTCCTCATGGCGTCTACCCCCCCCCCCCCCACCCACCCACCCACCCACCCCTCCCCTATGCGTCGGAGCAGCATGTGTTTTTCATGGCTGAATTCGTTGAGGTTTGAGGGACAGGGCTCGAAATTAATGCCGTCGCGCGGTAATAGCTCAGAATATTTCTATCATTTTCAAAATTATGCTTAAAATTGGTAAAAGGCATATTGCATTCCTCACAAAAACAATTTTTTGACCAGTTTTTGCGCATGTGCAATAAATGAAATTATCACAGCCCCACGTAGCATAGGCGCACGATGAAGCTTCAATTGTGTCATAAACACAGGTTTTAGGCATCATGACCCATGACATGCATGACCTTGGAAGACGCTCTTTGTTCATTGCGCATGTGCAATAAATGAAATTATCACAGTTTCACGTAGCAAAGGCTCACAATGTTTGTTACAACTTACAAGCTTCAATTGTGTCATAGATTTTACAAAAATTGTACAAAATGACTCAAAAGGAGAAGTGATAGTTGATCATTTAAATAGTTTCAGCATTGGAATGTTTGAATGTAAATTTGTCGGTGTCGACGCTATGCAACAACGTCTTCAGTGCTATTGCCTATTGCTAACATTTATATAGTAACACTACACTTACAAGTTACAGACGACGCGTAATGTATACTGTACTGCAAGGTCAACCAAGACTTGCATGGCATGTTACCGATGTTTACATTATTACTTTTATACAGTAGTAAATCCCAAAGAAGTAGTAATACTGAGTTCTACAAATGTTTACATGTTTTCTGGTGTCAAGTTCACACTGAAGAAAAATCTTTCATAGAAGTAATGATTTATAAAAATGAAAATTCCTCTAGCACACTGATGACAATCACGCAAGTGTTTCAAAAAGTTACATACTAAATTTCAAATTGGATCCGGATAACTTGAAAAAATTGCTAGCGGTGTCAATGCCACTTTGATTAATAGGACGAATGTATTAGTACTCCTGATAAAATCATACAATAGTTCATTGCTACAGATATACACCCATCAGGATGATAAGTATTCATCTTCTTACAAAGTTGTTCTACGGACTTGTCAATCTTGCTACAATGAAGGAAAGAGACCTGTAACAAGGAATTCAATAAAGAGAAGAGAAAACAAGTTGTAGAGAGACTGGCAGGACAGAAAGGACAGAGAATAGAACTGAAAAAATACAGATTTTTTTCCTTGCCCCCCCCCCCTTTTTTTTTTATTTCGCCCGCCCGCCCCGCCTGACTATTCCACTGGAGATGAGAAACGAAAAAGGTCACCCTAAGTAATATATAGTCAACTCGTTCGGGAGGGTTATGTGTCAATAAACGAGGGGGAGTAGCCCGAGTTTTTGGCACATAACCCTGCCGAACGAGTTGTCTATCTTACTTATACTACGGCGTGATTGGCTCAAACGGATCTTTTTTCAAAATTTTGTGTAATTTGTTGCATACAAATTGAGTGCTGAGCGTAATATAGGTCACACACCCTAAGAAAGAGTGGGTCATGGCTCCATTTTAACCAACCGAAATCAAGGCCTCTGATTGGCCTAGGCGTAGTATAATGGATGTTTGTGTGTTATAGTTTAATAACGATCATAGAAACATTTATTTTATCCCTTTCATAAAGAATTGGCTAAACACGTCAATATTATCGATATTATGGATATTTTATTGTATTCTGATAGAAATATTCTGATACATATCTTGGGTAAACAAGTGCCTGTGCGCCAGCTCCTTTACTGATAAAGGATATGATAGGAATGTGAAACATAGGAAAAATTGTATATTATATCGAAAGTGGTTATCCTTGAAATATCAGAGCTTTCGTTTCTAGATGAGCGTTAGGCCTATTATATGATGAACACAAGGAATATGTTGTACACACAAGCTAGCAACGTGGCTGGTGCCATGCCGATAGCTGCCACATTCCATTCCGCCTCCAACGATCACGTGATATGAAACCGACAGTGGAGCAGTCGGTGATAGGTCAGTGAATCCATCAACATAAAGAGGAAAGACATGTCTTCATATGTTGATACACTGCAGTGCACAACGCGCGATACTACATTTAGGTTCTACACCAACAAGTATCTATGAAGCCCGGGTCCGGGCGATGAAGTAGACGACATATTTCCTTCTTCATTGGTAGGTTCAGTATTTCAATATATTTTTTGTCATACGTTTGACTGTGCTACGTTTCGAGCTATGTAATGTGTAACAGTGGAAGACAATGGCGAGGTCTCACTCACATAAGGTCAGATCAATAACGAAGGGTTACCAAATGTGTCATATTATTAACTTGTACGAGACACGTACAAATCGTGACTCCTAATTCAAACTCTCGTCACTCTGATTTGATAGTAATGTTCGTAAGATTTCCGTCGAACTAGACGATTATCTGTGTTATAAGCCAACTGATTTCACTTGTACCTCACGGTTCCCTAGCTGTTAGACTCTTGTTTAGTCAGGACGACAAAGTCAAGTTACCTTACACGGTTTGAAGTGCAATTTTTTACATCATATTTGGTTAGAGTAATATCTGGATCTTCAGAAAACTGATGTTGCCCCACTGGACTCTCTTGCGCAAACCCACAGGAGGCAGTTTCCATGGTAACGGTGACATAATTTTGAAGGACGCTAAACGTTAAAAAACGTCATATCTCAGGCTCCAGAAGTGCTATAATCATAATCTCCGTCTCCCCAAACATATATATACATACTTATTATGATTCATGCAAGAATATGAAAATGTTTAGTACTGGCATATCACCGCTGAGGAAGGTACATCTCAAATCCTATCAGATATCGTTGTAAACTTGAAATTAATCACCCGGTATGGGTAAATAAAGAGTCAAACATATCTGAGAAACGACTTATTACTGCAAGGGAAGAAATCTACTAAACACAACAGACAAGATTTCAGCCTTGGCGCCCTGACTACAAAGGCATAGCTCGCTTAAATTTGCACCGGAAAGGTGCAATCGAGGGCACAGGGTACTCTCTTCATTCGGCCTTTGTTCTGCAAAAGTCAAACTCAGGGCCACAGACTCAATGACGTATTGCCTGTCAAGCATATGGCCACACAGTATTACATTGTTGTTGTTTTTTAGCACAACTGAACTGATAAGGTTCATGGCAATTACGTTCTGATTTATAATATATAGTTAATCTTATAGTGTAGAGTAAAACTGATACATTTGTAGCAGCAGGATTCGTGTGATCATCATCTCATCTCAGCAACAATGCGTGCCCCTGTGATCCGACATCATTCTAGCCGCCCAAGGCTAAAAAATGGCCGTATAGTGTATATAAACAAAACAAACCAGTGATGCTATAAATTCCACCTTGGCAGAACAAATGCCAGCTTTTGTATAGGCTATGCATGACTATAACAATTTTTATAACGCCTTCTTTATGAATTCATGGCGAATTACTATCATTTTATTGCAATAGTCGTTGCTCAGTAACGTATATGTTGGCACAGGAACGCGTATTATTGCATAGATTGTTGTTTTACGAATCCTGCTACAACAAATGCATCAATATACGCTCTACACTAATAAGACAATTGGTGTTCTTTCCATAGAAGTAGGGGAGATATAGTCAAGTCAAAACGTTATATTTAACCTGTCGACAAGGAATCAATCTAAGAAACACTACCCGTCTAGATGCGTTGGTATGTTCATTGTGCGAGGTAAGCTGTAAAACACAGTTACAAATCCATACTACAGCGGAACATAAACACCTATAAATGACACAAAGTTTAGATTTATGTTATTCAAATATAATTAAGAACTGATCCTCATCACAAAAGTCCCTATCGACTTTCATATTCAGTGATTGTCGTAGTCATTCAAACTCCGATCCGGTTCAATACAATCGCTTTGGTTTCGCCATATACATACTCTTATTGAAATGAAAACAATGAAATGATTTGTAGGTCCACTTTCACTTCTCATATGTATACGTTACATGTGTGCGGGGATGGAGAGGGTGGGATGCTGCATTGTGTTAGCCTGTCTACGTCGGTGGATCTGTGGGTATGATAGCGCTGATAATACTGTAGAATATTATCAGGGGCAGAACGTAAACACAGATTCTGGGACGTAGACAGACTGTACATATATTTGAATCATGGTTCAGTTAGAGGCAGACAACATGCATTCAGCATCCCTGCTAAGCTCACCAGCTGGAGGCCACCAGGCATTAGATCGGGTTTCACTCGATACTTCTCGGTTTCGGATATCTCAACGTCTGCTTTCTCGTAATAATTGTTTGTACACCACCACCACCACCACCACCACCACCACCACTACCACTAACAACAACAACATGTACAACCAACAAGGGCAACATAGACCACGAAAGCAACAGCAACAGCTACATAACTTATGTCTTATCTACTGTCTATTCATTTCTACCAAGCTATGCCACGAGTTGTGTAGGTCATTTCGTTGATTCATTAGTGACAGGATGCATAACATTGAACTCGAGACAAGGTGATAGTGACCTGTGAATAATATATGTTTTCAATTTGTTATCTTACAATTCAAAAACTATCAATGGTTTTTTTTTTCATTGTCACTTAACATTGTTAATTTTGATCACATACTAACGATCACTGCCACTTACAAACAACACGACGTATAAATGACGAACCGTGTGTAACTGACCTCAGTTAACGCTGGAGTGGATACTCTATGAGCATCGACTGAACTGTGACCTAGATATTTCCCGCCATAATTTTAGTCAAAATTATTCACTTTTGGAAAAATAATCTCGTTTTAATTTCATTTTGGTTTGGAGTAATTGAAAATAATACGTATTGGTAACTTAGTATCAAATACTATCAAGGAAATGACGTAAAAATGTTGAAAATAGAATGATATTTATAAAATAAAAATAATAATATAAAGATGGGGTATTACGTAGTACACGGACCATCATGTTTACATAAAGGTATAGTGATCAAACGCCTTGCACTCAACTTATGGAAACCATGTCAGCTGAAACAGAGTGCTGTCTAGCTGTCTAAACAACAATCGTACGTGTGCACTGCAAAATGTTGTTGTCTGGCTTGGCAAAAATCTTAAATTTACTGCATTTCATTGGCTGGTTTGGTAACAGTCTGACTATCATTTCATTGGCTGGTTTGGTAACAGTCTGACTTTCATTGTACACTTAATCTCAAAATTGTTACATTAAGTCTGGAGGGATTTGGTATTGTTACATTTTTTACATGACACATACGATTCGGATAACATGTATCTCAACAAATTGTTACACTGTACATGGTGATATGGTGTCGACCTCTTAGTAAAGGAGTATTTCACAGTTGGTGAAATGTAGTAATATTATCAGTTCATTGTTTTGACTGAGATAGTAGAATGTGACAATGTTGAAGACTGTTGTGTCATGCGACCTTCTGTTCTGTTTAGATGATAGCTTTCATTGTAGTATGTATATTAGACTGTAATGACGTCATCGGTCCGGACTTATCAGCCTGCGTTGGGGAAATGGAGATTAGACGCGCCCACAATGGCTGATGTGTCCAGTCATATACGTATATGTATAGCGATAGTAGTACATGTAAATAGCATACGAAACATAAAGGTAGCACAGTGAATAACATGAAGTGGAATTCGTAAAAAGCGAACTCTTTCATGTACATGGTTATTTTCTCCGCCAATAATAGGTAATACGTATGGCAGCTGTTATTTGAAATTACTCGCCAATCCTTTGTACCTACAGGACACGCAGACCCCTATCTGCTGAAATTGAAATCATTTGTTGTTCAGTCTGTCTGAATGTTATTGAATTGGATGGGCAACAGATGGCACCGTGTTAGCAAGCAATGAGTATATATGTATATACATGTATATATATTATTTTTTTGGTTTATTACTCGTAAAACAGGAAAATGTCAAGCTTAAAGATGAGGCCCGAAAAAGGTTATTACAAAACGCTGTTATCCCTGAAACATCCACACTTCAGCTAGCTAGCTAACTAGTCAGTGATGTGTGTGAGTGTAGTTCATTCGGGTCAATAACCTATGATTAATTTATGTAAATCGTCTCTACAAGCCTGTTACGTGAGTAAATCACTCGTCAGGAGATGTTGATGTCCTGACGAGTGATTTACTCACGAAACAGGCTTGTAGAGACGAAAAACCCGACTTGATTTTCTTCTACCCTCAACATATACTCCGCTCTGCGTGCAGACGTATCGAGCACTGTACTACGGACAAATCTTACCACTGACTTCCTATATATATATATATATATATATATATATATATATATATATACTTAATTCAAAAGAATAAGGTTGCAATAAGTCGTTACTCAGAGTTTCACGCTCGAAGCGATCTTCAGACAACTAAATTGGTTTTGTCAAGGTCACTTAATGTTTGTATGTATATATTGCTTAACAAGGTGGTCGGACTAAACTATTCCTTACGGGGGGTTTACTTCTATAGTTGGCGAGCGAGTATATGTAAAATCTATATGCTGGAGTTAACAGTGCTCAATACATATGTATTTAGAGCGAAATAACACGGTATCAAGTAAGATACATAGGAGCCGTTACACAGTGTTTCACTCTGTTGCAATCATCAGACGGCTAACGGTACAGTTCTATGGAGTTCCAAATCAAAATGCGAAAATTCCATATATAAACACACACACAGTTTTGGGCATTTTATTTACTCATGTATAGTTTGTTTGCGTGCGTGTGTTTATTTTTATCTATCTAGGTATCAGTCTCTGGTTTATCTGATATATTTATGTGTCCGTTTGTCGTCTTTCTGTCTCTATATTTATCTACCCATGTGTTTATTTTTGTTTGTTTGTTTGTTTGTTTGTTTGTTTGTTTGTTTGCTTGTTTTGTTTGTTCTCAGCATAGTTCCTTGTCTCAGTGTCGTTAGGAGACAATGGAGTGTGAACTACTCATGACGTCTCAAAACATAAACATATATGAACTAACACGACATGTCAATGGACTGTGCTCATTTACTATTGTAATTTGTTTCATTTATCTACGTGTATACCGAGATGTACTTTTCTTGTATTGTTTACTTTAGACACCGTGCAATGCAATTTCATTTCTCCGGATGACTTCAGATATACTTTTTTGGAGGCACATGTCTGTCTGTCTGTCTGTCTGTCAAGCAGGCAGGCAGTAGACGAACAGACAAGCAGACAGGCAGACAGACAGACAGACAGACAGACAGACAGACAGGCAGGCAGACCGGCAGGCAGACAGGCAGGGAGACAGACAGACATACAGACAGACATACAGACAGACAGACAGACAGACAGACAGACAGACAAAATATGTTAGTGTCATTGGAGGTAGTATTCATAAAATGCACATCTTTTATATATATTCCGTTTATCTTACAGAGATCATCGGTACGTCAATACATACCTGCAGTGTGATGAAGCAATATAACTCTATTGTATCAAATGGCAAGTATAAACTTACAAATGGAATTCACACTTCACGTTCAAAGAATCGATATATCTACAGTTTATGCATAGACTGTACTACGAGACTATGGCGAGCATTGACTTTCCGATCATGGCAGTATATCATTATCACACTCGTCATTTTTGTCGTGACATTCTTTATTGTACTACCACTGTGTTGTAGGAGTCTACCTTACTCCTTTTATTTCAAGGCAGATTGGGACAGAGACTTTGAAGCAGCTATCCAATGGAATGAGGAAAGGATAGTCGAAGCTGAGACCTATTTTCAAACTCTCAATCCTGAAAGAACACTACGTAATAACGCTGACGTCGAAGAAAATATACACATCGTTTTTGGCGTCATCACACTGGATAGGACAAAACATCACAAAGTTGACTCCAGTCAAAAATACCTAACTCAAGTATTGGCTGATATCGACAGGAGCATACAGCTACACAAGCCAGAACATATCAACAAACTATTTATATGTAATGTGAATCCCGACCCAAGTAAGCATTCAGAGGCTTTGGAATTATCAAAGTATTTCCCAATGATAGACGACAGCGCCACCAACGTCAAAGATGACCGTACAAAGTTAACGAAAGAAAAAGACGATTATGCGTTTTGTTTGAATCATGCAATGACGTATAAATCAAAGTATGTTATGATTGTCCAGGATGATGCCATACCAAACGAGGGATATTACGAAATATTACATGATTTATTGGAAAATAAACTCGAGAAGCGTGTAGTTCGGGACGACATTGTTATGGCTGATGGAAAATGGGCATACATCAAATTAAACTTTCCTCTTTATCTTGCCAGTTTTGATGCAGACTGGAGTTTTTTCCTTGAAGGTGTATCTATGTCACTTATAGCAGCAACCATAGTGACATTTGTTTACTGTCTTTTTCATTGCCAAAACCAAAAGTACTATATTTTTTCCGCATACTATGTTTTTATAACAAGTTTTGTTTATTTTTTGATATTGTTGTTGTTGATTAGTCGTCAGTATTTCCTCTTACTGCGCGGAATGTCGAAATGGTTTTACGAAATCCGTCCGGGGTCGAATTGTTGCACAGCTGCAGTGTTGTATCCTTCCGCTGTTATCCCTGACATAATTAAGTACCTGATTGAAACGAACTTTGACCCCAAGTATCCAGTCGACTTTGCTTTAAATGACTTTGCCAGAATCTCATCGTTACAGCAGTATGTGACTGTTCCAAATTTATTCACTCATATTGGAATGGTTTCCTCACTTCATTTAGATTCTCTTCGCCCTGTGGCATTTTACACGCCATGAAAAAAAGTAATTACTATATTTTGAAACGAAGATTTAAAAAGTCAAGTGTATTTTTGTGTCGTCTATAAATATCTATCCTTGTAGCTGTCTGACTGTTCGCCTTTAGTCTTGTCTGTCTGCCTACTTGTTTGACAGTCAGTCAGTCAGTCAGTCAGTCAGTCAGTCGGTCAATCAATCAGTCAGTCAGTCAGTCAGTCAAAGAATCAGTCATTCAGTCAGTCAGTCAGTCAGTCAATCAATCAGTCAGTCAGTCAGTCAGTCAGTCAAAGAATCAGTCAGTCAGTCAGTCAGTCAATCAATCAATCAATCAATCAATCAATCAATCAATCAATCAATCAAACAAACACAACATCCATCTGTGTTCTGTCTCTGGAGTTTAAAAAAAAAATTCGAATTTTAAAAAAGATTCTGTTACAGATTAATGATGGCATATTTTTGTTTGTTATGTAATGTACTTTCGATGAAAACTGGAATAATTCTCTATCTCACATATTTACGATTTCCATTCAAAACGATCAATCACTGATTGGTGATTGATGAGCCACCGATAGCACTAATTCAAGGACGAGTCCTATTACAGCAGTATTTTGTCTTACAACTTTCATATCTTGTTTTGACAACAGAACTAAAAGACAGTCAATAGAAATATAAACATATATAAAAAATATCCCGTAGAGATAGTTACATTTTTGGAATCCTTTTTTGAAGAAACTAAGTGGCCTTCATCAAATCACTCAGATGTCATCAAAGTAACCATGTTAAGGCATATGGTCAAGTGACCCCTTAGTAGAGTTATCAGACAGCGAACAGTTCTCAGACAACCACAGTCACGGTCGAGGGGGTGTTCTGTGTTCCCGAGATGGCTCCGAGTCGAGTGAGATGGTTAACACCATTAATTCTGCTAATGACGTCATCAGAGTGGTTTGAACGAAAGCTAGACGGAGTCGCTTCATAGTAGATTCCAAAAAATGAAACTTTATCGCCACTACTTGAGTCTGATAGAGTCCAATATAAATTTCTATTTTACTATTATAAAACTCTCTATATATCTATACCTACGATATCCTATATACAAGTAGTTCATCCGCTCTTAATTATGGAATGACACATTCATCTTACCATTCCAATATTTTAAGGAGTTTTAAACAACATTACAAAATCGAGAATAAAAACATCTATATTCCATAACTTTTATAGTCCAATATTCTATTAAATCCTAAGCGATTATTGTCAGGAGAGTTCACTCCTATACCGTATACAGTCAAATCCCTTGCAACAACAACTCATTTTTTTTCAACCAGACCTGGCACAAATGCCGAGCAAACTGACTTGCGCGGCCATGTTTGTCGCAAGACATTTATCATTTTCGTCTACATGACGAATGTAAATAGAGAAGACATTCAAAAGTTCTCACCCTCACTTTAAAAAGATACATTGTAATTCACTGATCAAGACACTTTGGAAATGCCTACACCAGTATTACGAGGAAAAAAAGATTTGAAGTCAGATCTGACTTAGTCTGTAAGGTACGCCGTGACGGGGCGCCCTCAAACATCTGGCAACCCCTTAACACAGGAGGCCGTTGAGGGCGAAACTTCACGACGCCTCCAGTCTAGTTCTGACTAAGACGTCCTGTGTTGTAGTGGGTTAGTTAATATTACATTTAATGTTGTCAGTAGATGTTGCTATGTTATAACCTTAGACAGATACTTACGTGTAGGTCCTTGATATTTAGTCTTTGTACCTATCCATGTCTTTGAACGACGAAGACATTTTGGTTGTAAATTTGGATTTGAAAATATATGTAGAACTTTCACCTCGTATTACCTTTAAAAGTGTAAATAAAGTTATAATTATTGTTGTATGTAACGTCCAGTATGGTGTATGTGTTTTACAGCGTGTTGCAGGTAATTATGCTACGGCTAGACCGACTTGGCCAATCAGAGGCCTTGATTTCGGTTGGTTATATGGAGTCATAACCCACTCTTTCTAAGCGGTGTGACCTACGCTCAGCACATATACTACGGCTAGACCGACTTGGCCAACCAGAGGCCTTGATTTCGGTTGGTTATATAGAGCCATAACACACTCTTTCTTATGGGTTAGACATATTACGCTCAGCACTCAATTTGCATGCAACAAATTACACAAAATTTTGCAAAAGATCCGTTTGAGCTGTAGTATAAGTAAGATAGACAACTCGTTCGGTAGGGTTATGTGCCATAAACTCGGGGCTACTCCCCTTCCTTTATTGGCTCATAGCCCTCCCGAACTCTTTGACTATCTATTCCTTCAATCTCTGTCACTTTAATACAACCATGCCAGAAATCAATAACAAACTGCACATGCTACACTTTAGCAAGACTGAATGGCTAGAATATCTTGTTACATTTTATCTAAATAAAATGAACAAGACTTAACGTGTCACCATGTAGAAAATTGGTCTGCTTTTGCCATATCACAAGAGTGCGTCCTATTTTACTGTATCGCAGTGTACTGTACTATACTGTGTTGCACTATACTGCACTGCACTGTACTTCACTGCACTATACTGTAATGTATTCTATTGTTAGTATCGTGTTGTATTCTAGACATTATGTTCACTTTTGTCTTGTTAGTTATTTTTATCAACAGCAACAACAATTATATTTGACATTATTGTTGTTTTGATCAATAAAGCAATCCTACACCTAATATCGTATCTCTAGCTGAAGAGGGTGTGTATGGGTTGTCTTTCTTAGTTACCCTGTCTTCTCTGGGGAAGTGATGTTTTCTCGCCGTTTGTACCGTGTCTGCTTTGCCTCATCGAGAGATGAATATTTTGTAGGTTTTATATCTTTTATATCTTTATAAACGTCTATGATAAATACTCCAAAGCGTTTAACTGATATCTCTCGTGGCAGTCATTAATTATCAATTTGAATTACTGCTCACATGGAGTATACGCATTTACAATGTGTCATAGACTAAGAGTGTGTAGTAGACAAGTAGAAATCAAAACCTATTTGTTACATTGCATACAAAAGAAGTGAGTATAAATGGTAGATTAACATCCAATGATGGAAATCCACCCGTCATCTGACCTAATATTTTGCACCAACATTCACTGACCTTTGCCGCAACTTATATTAGTCTCGGCTATCCAGACTCTTACCATTGAGGGTACCAACCCTGTGGGTGGCGGAGCCCTCAACGGCAAGTCTGGGGAACCGAGACTACGTTTATGTATCAATGTATATTAAAGCGTAATTTTGAATATTCAAAGGACAGAACAAAACGAAAGCAGCACAAAACAAATGAAAACTTAAAAACACAACAAACGCTACAATTACAGCTACCTTGTAGTCAGCAGTGACACATAGGTTTGGTGGCAACTTCGTTACGTGTGGCCATATTCTTGCCAACAAAGTCCCAGTGGTGTTCATAAAACGGGCACCTTCGCCTTTGCCGCCAATCCTGTGCCTCCCTTTATATTGTTATCGTATGATGTGGATATAATTATAGACGTATCGATGCTTATCAAGGGATATTCCAGGTATTAAAATCAATACGAGAATTGACTAAGGGGGAATTTACCTTCACACTCGAGATAACAAGTCGTGCGCACGACATAACAGAGATGTTATCTCGAGTGCACAACTTATTATCGTGAGCGCACGAGATATTTTTTATTTCTTTGCTTTTGTAGATGGCACAAACGGGCTTTTATGGTGTATAGGGAAATGTGTGGGATTCCATCAGTTTATATACTACTCTCAGTTTGAAGGGATGTGTGTTGTTTCTCTCAGAATTGTAGACTTTGTTTGAAATAGTGCAGAGTGCATTTTACAAGAAGTTTATCTTCTCACTGTATGGTAACAAGTACAATCCAGGTAGGTCATAAAATGACTCAACGTAAAATGCTCTTAAACATGACCTTTCCCCACCCCCACCCCCTCGTAATTACTGAAGGCTCCCTTACGTTTAAAATTCAAACAAAACACAACACAATATACAGTGCACTACGTAACAATACAATACAACACAATACAACATAAACAATACAATGCAATACAATACAATACAATACAATACAATACAATACAATACAATACAATACAAACAGACTTACTTAATGGCCTTTCCATTCTTTACCGTGACGTCAATAAAATAAATTCATAAAACACAACCGTGTTCTCTTATGTAAAATGAGAGTGAGTGCTAGTGATTATTAATCAGTCAGGCGATCTAAATGCGAAAGCTCTTGGGACTACATACTACCAAACCAGTAGTAGTAGTAGTAGTAGTAGTAGTAGTAGTAGTAGTAGGTAGTAGTAGTAGTAGTAGTAGTAGTATACGTAGTAGTAGTAAAATTTATTTAAGCACAGGGTAACCAGGAAACAACAGAAGCTGATTTCCACCTGGGCCCTGTTACCATACACCAAAAAACATTACATACCACACAAAAAAGAGATTAGATATTAAATGTAAGTCCAAAGTTCGAGATGTTGCCAGATACTGGATACGTCACGATCAAATGATAGCTTTACGTCACTATTAAAATCGTTAAGCTAGCAGGATTGAAATCGTCCATTCTCGTAATTTCACTGACCCCTTGCATTAGATACAATTATGGAGGCCTTCAAAGACCGAGATTTGGTTATTCGTATCGGGAAACGTTTGAATGAACGGTTTTTAGACGAAGACCTCATGAAACAATACGACAGCGATTTGATGCCAAGTGAAGAAAACGCCGCCATGTTGGTCACCAATACAGCCAAAATACACATGGGAATTTTTAAATCAACACTTCAGGAGCATGGAATTAGTATTTGGAGGTTACTTCTAGCTAAAGGCTTCTCTTCGAAGAATGTTATTACGGAATTATACTCAGATGACGAGGAGGTCAGGAGTTTTTGATATCGGATTTTTTTTTTCATTTTGCCATTGGCGACCATATCATACGATAGAAAAATACTGAAGGGGGGGGGGGGGTCTGGTGTAACTGTTAAAGACACGAATTATATTTGATATGTTGATGGTGGCGTTTATGAGCGAGATTGTATAGTTCGTGAAACGTTGCGGTTTGCTTGGATTGTATGATTTTCATTTGTTTTCTTGGTAAAATGGCTTTATTGAGATCATAGTTGAAAATGGATGTCGAAGAGATTTGCAAGGTCAACAACATAAACAACAACAACCAAACATCAGACCTTTTAACACATTAGAAATCACACATTCGTATTGAACAAAATTATCATACATACATACATACATACATACATACATACATACATACATACATACATACATACATACATTACATTACATGCGAATATAACAACCGGTGCAAAATATGACATATGCTGTCCTTGTTGAACTTTGTCCAACGAGATCTTGATAAATAAAGTTCAGTCACGGTTTATTGACTCTATTTGTCTATCATCTCAGATTTTATCTGTATCTTTGCACACAAACTGGGTCGCTATACACATTCTCTTCTAAAGAAAAAAAACTCTTGGCAACATTGCATTGCTCTATGCTTGGGGACCTCTTAAAGTCATTTTCACCAGCCTTTCCTCGCGCGATCTCCCTAAAATAAAGCTATGAAAATTAGCAAATCAGGCTACCTATGCAGAGACTTGCTGTACTCATAGTAATAAGAACCGTATACCTCTTTAACCATGTCCTAGCAATATCAAGGCTTGTGCTATTGTTTGAAGAGGTCTAGACATGTTAACTTTATTTCACTATATCGTTTACACATAGCCTCGCCTAAACCAGATTTGACAAGTTCCACAAATCTATTTTGGAGAGGTTCTGCAGTGTAGAATTGGTTAACGTGAATTTTCTGGGTCATCTAAGGGACCGGTCAGTTTCTTCGGCCTGGGGGTGGATTTGTTGCGGGGTCACCCTGTTTTCGAAATTGGCAGTAGGGGGGTCATGCTGTTTTCAAAATTGTGGATAGGGGGGGGGGTCATTGTGTTTTGGATTGTGATGGAAGAAAAAAATCATTTTTCTTATAGCCTTGTCTCAAATGTGGTACATGTAAATATGTGTTCTTATCCCTGTTTCTTACATGGATTCTTTAGTATTACTTATTAGTTCAAACATAACTATACATATACATATACATGTATTACCTAGCTACCACACTAGTTACAGAACATGTCATGTAAATGCTTGGCTGTTTCACACTCAGTGCTTCACTTATATTGCACTTTGGGGCAAAAGTGAATCACTTGAAGGTTTCGAAATGGTAATCTTCATAAATAGTTTATAAAAGAAGTTAATCTAAATTGTTCTACTCGTCACTATGAACTTGTCAGAAGGGATTAATACACTTTCTAGTTTGGACACCATATGTTATTGACACTACAAATCACCACATCTCATCAGATTCCAGTTTTTATTATACACTAAGTATGACCACCTAACGTTCTCTAACATACCGGTGATGCCCCTATACCAATTTTACGGGCCCATTTTTATGTGACATGGGAAACTCATTTAAAACTTACATTTACGTAAGCTATTAGAAGCTTGGAAATATTAACTCAAAGGCTATAAATAACCTAAACATTGCAGAAACAAAAAACTGCAAATATGCCAGGGGGAAAACCCCAAGGACTCCCTCACCCCGGAGGTCACTCATACTTTCAACCAACAATCAGATGCACCAACAACCTTTTTACTGTCATAATGGTATTAAACTTTTCTTAAATATTTTCACCCTATTCTAATTTGAGATGATATTGTATTTTAATGATGTGAAATTATTGCCAAGGTAGTCTAAAATTGCCATAAACTCCAAATCTCTCGTACCAATGACACTACCATTAGATGTGCTGACCTTTACAACATGTATATAATGGTGCCATTTAACTTTTTAAGAACATATTTTAACCCTATGTAAGTTATAAAGAATAGTTTCTGATACTTGATGGTGCTGTCTTGTAAAGCATGGATGGATCCGGAGTTATTGCTTGAAAGGGTCTGAATAGCTTCAATATTGGCTTTAAGAGTAAAGAACCTCCAGGGCTTATAGGGGAGACCCCCTAGAACCCCCCTCCCCATAAGAGATATACATATTCCCTGCACAAGCTTTCCCACATCTTTCACTGTCAAGATGTTATTAAACTCCTTTTGGAATATATTCACCCTGTGTAGTCAGTCAATAATTATAATTATGATAGTGCTAACCCGGGACCTTATAAAGTAGATGCAAGACAGTCAAGCAGTCCACACTGATGAGTCATGATAAAAAAATACCTGTCATGTGAATATTATACATGGGGGGGGGGGGGGGTTCATCATGTTTTAGAATTAAGTGATGGGGGGGGGGCAGCCTGTTTTTGGTTTTACAGATAGGGGTGGTCAGTGACTTTTTGTCGGCCCGAATTAAGAATCCATCGCCCCCCCCCCCCCAGACTGGAGAAACTGACCGGTCCCTAAGCATACAGAATTGCAGCAACAACCTCACAATAACGACTCCTTCATGTAAATACGAATTCCCTTTTAGACTGTAGTCTTTATTAATATTGATAAATTTATCTTCTCATCAGGTCATGAAATATTGGAAATCTTACATTCAATCAGATATCCATAGAGGTGTTGAAGTCGGTGAGCCAATGCCAGACGTCAAGTTAATGACCATTGATTCAAATCAGGAAATCGCTCTGTCCGAACTTCATTTGCATAAAGAGCGCCCCCTAGTGATTGTTGGTTCGTCTTTATCCTGACCACCGTTCAGAGTAAGTGTTGATTTCTTCTCCACTGTCTATGGCTTATCATGGCTCGCCAAAGTATCATTGATATACACATGTACATTCTTTGACTGTAAAAGGGAATAATTTGTTAGTTACTTAGTTCAAATTACCACTAATGTATTCATTTCATTCTGAGAATTTCCCGCCCTATGTTTGCCAGTTCATAACCTGCACTGTCTAGACTCATCACAAATCATAGTCAATCACTGCCAATGAAAAAGAATCTGTATTGGTAAATTAGTGTACCAAATAGTCAGTAAACTTTTGCTTCACATATAAGATTGTTTTCTGAAATTTACGACTGCCCACTCTGGTCCTCGTACTAAATTTTGATTCAGCAATAGGGTAGTTGTGCTTTCGAAGTTGTCATTGAGAGTCCACAAATAAGGTATGTCCCCACTTCCTGTTACGTCACTACTCCTTCCGGTTTTTCTGATTAAACCACTTCCGGTTACTTAACTATTTCTGGGGGGAAATCAGAATGACATGGCAAAATAAGAAGTGATAACATTGACAGTTTGCTTTGTATTATTTCTTACGTCATACAGGCCATTGTTCACAGTGGCTCGTTATTCAAATTGTTCAAAGACTATAAAGACAAAGCCGATTTCCTAATGGTCTATCAAAAAGAAGCTCACCCGGCTGACAGTTGGAGTTTAGGCACACATTATAGTTTCATGAATCAACACACAAGTACTGAGGAGAGAGCAGATTCGGCAAGGTGAGAGATGTTGGGAACGTTTAGACATATGTCTGGTTAATGTTGATCCATGTATTGTTCTTCGTTCAGCCAAGGGAAATGCGACTGTCATGGAGAACTTGCATGAAGTTGTAGCTACAAGCTTCGAAGACGAGAAGCGACAACTTCTAATATCTCGTGGCTATTTTATGGCTGAAGGGTAAATAATTATATGCCAAGACATGAATAATTTAGGGAAAGGTGGGCAAAGTACTGACGTTTTGATTCTCATCATATTTTCAACTCTTCAGAAACAATGACAAGGACATAACATACAACGCAAAACATAGAAAGTAGAACATAGCATATGCAGAACAAAGGATAAAGAAAGTGATTTGGATATAGAACGTGGTTTAGATTGTCCCCATATTAGCACGTCGACGTGCATTGTCACAATGGTAGTGTAGTATATATGGCAAGGCTATAAATCCCACACTCTCTGTTCGAACAATTCAATTATCTCGCACGTGACATAAGTAACTTGGCGCGAAGATCGTGTTGTCATGGTAGAACTTGGAATCGTTAAAATCACAATCTTGAGTCGGATTTTTTACTGAGTTTACAGCAGACAGTGAAATACGTCTACTCCTGAAAAAAAGGGTTGGCTGATGTGTGAAATGTCATCATGCAAAAGTATGTCTGAACTGTTTACTTTGCTGAATATATATGTCGAACTCATATATTTCACTCTTTTTTTGTTCAACCAGGGCACTGATGGAAGTGGATAATTTCAATACTTTCACCACTGACCCTCGTGATGAGTCAAAAGTCCGACTGGTCGTCGATAACATGAACAACGACTTCACAATCGCCTACAACAGTCTTCCCGATCGCGTTTTCATCATCAATGATGGCAAGATAGCATACGTTGGAAGAGCGATAACATCCCAAGTTAAGCCATGGCATGTCAAGAAAATGATGACAGACGAACTGAAAGGGTGGTTAGATTGGCATTTTGGAGTTTCTTATCGGTATTGCCAAATAATATAGGAACAATCTGCTATAGCGTTCTTGAATATCTTGAGCGGTGCATATATCATATGCATGCCTTAGAAATGTAGTTGGTAAAATTTTCCTGTTACCTTTTTTCATCAAATCTCGACCTAATTCATAGTTAAGATACTCCAAAAAGAAGGCGCTATCTTACAATTTTTCACACAAAAAAGAGATCACGTCATGTCACAATGCAAATTCTAGCCATTTTAGAATCAAATATGGCGGCCAAATGATGTGCCACTACGACCTCGGTAGGTTGGCTTCCTTGTAAACAAGATGGCGAACCCCAAAATAACATTTACTATTCAAAAGAAAATATGACAAAGTTTAATTTGTCAAATATATTTGTTGCCATAAATAATAGTAATATATGTATATCATAGCAGCAGTGGTATCCTCTTATCACCCCTGATTAGACCATAGTATAAAATCACAATGAATCCTACAGGTTTTTGTATTTGAGCATGCTTAATTGCAAATTGTAAATGAAAACATTTATAACGCCTCGTGCGAAAGTGAACAGGTAGTTTAAAAAATCAATATCTGATCCAGTATTTTACAAAGCATGTGGTATAAATAAGACATCTCTATTTCGATAATGATACTGATAGTAGTTTTCCTATTGTTATTGTTATTTTGATGTGTATAGGCATTCTTAACTTATTAATTTTTTATTTGAGCGGCGTTTTGAAAATCATAAACTCGTCTGTATAAATGTCTTGAAACTGTATTGTTTTGAATCCATTTAAACTGAGTTATTAGACTGTATAATTGTCTAGAAATCTTGAAACAGGCAGTGGAGCCGAGGTCAGATCATTCAATTTATGTGCTGTGTCGAATTGAAGAGCTAATTAGCTAGAGAGAAGTTGTCATGACAGCAAATGCTTAAAACCTTGTTTCCATGGTAACATTTGCTTGAGAAAAATTTAATTTCCTTCTTGCTCTTCTGTTTCGAGTGTACCTTCACTACTATAGCACTGATTGACTCGGGTCCAACAATATTGACTTGAAAACGCCATTTCTGTAGGGTCTGAATTGAGGTCAACTGCAGCAAGTCAATTATTCCTGCAGGCAGAGACTTTAACGTTTCAAGCACAAGCTGAGCTCCGTTGAAAGAAACAAATAAAAGTTGAAACATGTATATCAGTAGTGAGACATGATTAGTATCGACGCAATTATTTGAGAATGGAATATAGGAGATAAAGTCATATACGTTCCTTTAGATAGCGTGACAGCAAATTGTATGATCACGAAATACGGGTATAGCGACTAGGTTCATTGCAATTCAATGCACGTACAAACACAAACACATGTACACACGTGCGTGCGCGCACACATGAAAACGCAAATAAATAAATACATACATACATACATACATACATACATACATACATACATGCTTACTTACTTATCAAACCACCAACCCCCTCACCCATACACACATACCAGAGTTCACATATTTAAATCGTCGACCTATATAATTCAATTATCCATGCGTGATGGGCCCGAAAAAGACCACACACACACACGCACACACACACACGCACGCACGCACGCACATACTCACACACACACACTCATATATATATATATATATATATATATATATATATATATATATATATATATATATATATATACATATTTATATATACACGCATACATACATACTTGCATACATACATACATACATACATACATACATACATACATACATACATACATACATACATACATACACAAACACTACACAATTATGCCCCCAAACATATTAGGACGCGTACGTGACGTTATCAGAAAAGAACGTAGGTGTATTCTCTCCATTGAATGTATGTCATCATTTCAACATCATCAGTGTTTTGTACTTTACTAAAAATAGCTTTCAAAGTCCAAATATCAAATTGATAAACAACTCGATCTTTGTCCCCGGGGTCTGAACAACCTGTACTTATAGGAGGCATATCTTATTGGTAAGTATATGTAAACATATGGCATATAGCCAGATATAGTGCACAGGGCCTACATTAAGCATTGCTGTTACAGGTTCACACTTAACATTCGTGTCTGCAAGCTGGGCCTACATTCATCGTTGATATACTGAAACTACTCAGGTAAGCTATTGTAGACAGTACTCTCGTTTTCTTGCTCAGTCTAGAATTGTTATAATTGACCAGTTAACATATCAGCTGGTATAAATAATACAAGTTGGCAAGTTATTCTGATTTGAATACGTGTGACCATGGACATGTGGTGATACTTCAGGAAAGTGGGAAGGATATACCGAACAAAAAACGGCGAAGGACGGTGCCTCTGTTCACAATCCCTATGCAAGCCCTCGGCTTTGCGATCCAAGGTAGCTTTTTAAAGCAAAACTCCATATGTCTTTTTTTTTTGAAAATATGTTTTGATTATTCTTGCTTCATTTCGGGAAGGTTACGTAATGACGTCGCATTACCAACCTGCATGGTCGTACCATGGAAGTATAACCCGTGGGTTATACTTCCATGGTCGTACAGAGATCAAACCCTACACTAGTGTCTTATTGTAGCCTTGGACGTAACATACATATAAGTATCGTAGCCATTCATAGTAGAACATAAGGATTTGAGTTTGCACGATTCTTAGTTCAATGACCCGATTAAATCTACAGTCACAACCGAGAGCCACAGGGCCACATATTAAAAGAGAGTTAACATTGTCTCGAAATGTGCATCTTTTGTTTGCATATTAACAAAGAAGGGGGCACCTTATGGCTCTGATTCTACCTCCATTATAATTCTCACAAGAATAACATCACAATAGGTAGCGTCCTATATGAATACAATGTGCCATGCATACCTAATAAGGGACCTTGAATATCAAAACAGCAAATTGCATTATTACAGTACATGTCCACAAAGAAACAGTATCCATTGTCTTGCCAGTCACACCTATGAGAACGAAATAGACGGCAGGGTCTTGGTAAACAGCCGCTGTACATATGAATGTCGAGATAATTACACACATGCAAAACGAGAGCAGAGGAGAGGCAGGTAACAATATGGGAGCGACAGACAGAAGGGTAAGAGAACGACACATGTACAGACACAAGAATTGGGTTAAGAGATCAGAATGAGAGACAATGACGACCATGCCAGTGACGTGTGATTGTAAACGTAAATTGTATTTTTTTTCGATAAAAAAAAGGATCAAAGTATACACCTCGTGATTGACTAATTAATCTATCGCTGTACTGTGATTCAGCATATATTTACATTTACATTCGAATTCGTTACCTCACCTATGTTTCTATGGACCTTTACGGGTGCTAAACCGAACGCCGTAAGATATCTAAATGGACACAAGCTGACTTTATGTTCGTTTTAGGAGGAAAATTCTGTAATATAATGAACCTGTAATATTCTATTTACTGGAACATGCTGAACTATCAGCTGCTATTGACAGAGCTTCATCCGGGTACTAGATTTTAGACATGATATCATATAAACGATTCTATGAGGTAATTTAGTATTATGAATATTAAGAAGCTGAGGAAACGCCAATCATGAGTGGTGACGTAATGAATGGCCTAAAAGGCACGCATCCACATTTATATTTATTTTATCAAGGATTTAAGGAAGTATTTTTACCCATGTAAAATATATTATATCCCCAGTATGTACCGAGTTTAAAAATAACAATATAAAGACTAGACAGAATAATGTTTGATTTCTGTTAGATTCATTAGCGTCGTCACCTGCATAGGCACAATAATTGTGTTGAAGCGGACAATCTGTCATTAGACGTCTCGAGAGAGTTGTTGTCAGCTTATCAACACAGGGACAATCAACGAAGCTGTTCTTGCAAAAAGCTGTCCACGTACGCAATTTTTCAATGGGCGGGCATTCGATCAATCCGCAGCGGGAGGGGAGCAAACAAAGAAGAATTGCGGCGGGAAAGTTCTGATTTTGATACAGTGGGAGGGGAAATTTGGAAATGTGGGGAGGGCTAGGGGGCGCATATTATGTACGTCAAAATAATGTGTGGGTATAGTGGACAATACAACGTTTTTTCTGGTGGGGAGTGGGTAAATCGGTCACAATTTTGGGCGGGCAGTTGGCTTTCGGACAAGTTGAAGCTCAGCGGGGGGGGGGGGTATCTTTAACCACCTCTGGGTGGGCACATAAGAACAGCTAAACACCCTCCCCACAATTGTTTTGAGGGGACAATGTTATTAAAAACATCATTTTTGGTCTGAAACAACATATATTTAAACCACAACTCTGCACGTTGGCTGCACCTTTCATCAGTACAAGAAGTAACATGGTCTTTTGTTACGATCTGTGTAAAGTGAACAGATATATAATACATTGTAAATTCTCCATATTATAAATTCACCATGTTTAATAAAAACTTGGAATATGTTTGTTTCATTCACTTTTACTTATCATTACGGAGTGGCATAGAACTTAGACGGAATGGAAATAACCTACGGGCCTTGTTAGGATACAACAATAACAGAAACAGTCAACAACAGGTTTACCGGAAGTTGCCTAGCAAGGCCAATACGTCACTTCCACCTTCTGATCGATGCCAACTCAACACTGATTAGTGAATTTGAATATAACCAACTCATTTTATCTCGTTTTAACATCTAAGTTTTCAATGAACATAGTAAATTCCCTTTACCTTCAGCAGATGTACAAATATGCATATATAATATGTATGCTAACTGTGCTATGTTCCATTCCTTGTTTTTGTAGTCCAAACATTGAGTGATTGTAACCGATGGCAACATTTACCTGTAACCGAATTGTTCTTAGTCCAAAACAAATTAAGCGTAATCCTTTTATGGATGTATGATGACCTACAAACCCTGAATATAAATTTGTTTTTATGTTTATCATTTCTTGCAGTTAAATGTTCAATTATGGACGTTTTTAAGGATCGTGAAGTGGCAATACGAGTGGGGAAAGCTCTAAAGGAAGAGTTTGCCCATGCTGATCTCATGAAATTATATAACGAGCAGTTGGAACCGACTGCAGAAAATTCCAGAAAATTGGTTTCCAAAGGGGCTAAGCTTCAAGGCAAAACCTTCAAAAAAGTCTTTAAGGCGAACGGCATTAATTTTTGGCGGGTAATGCTAGCGCGCAATCCGACAATGATGGCATATATATATGAAATGTACTCC
Source organism: Glandiceps talaboti (assembly GCF_964340395.1). Taxonomy (NCBI): domain Eukaryota; kingdom Metazoa; phylum Hemichordata; class Enteropneusta; family Spengelidae; genus Glandiceps; species Glandiceps talaboti. The sequence continues at coordinate 5,653,651 of NC_135565.1, forward strand.
AAAGATGAAGAGGTAAGGGCATGGTTCTATATATAGCCTACTATTTTTCTTCGACCAGCCAAGAAAATAGGAGTGACCTAAAGGGCATTGTCACCCCTACATGCTACATTTTCAGCCCCTGGAACAGGTCATGTGTAGTCTCTGTAGCATGCCTGTAGTACAGGTGTATATCAGCAAATATGGCACAGGATTGTAACAGAGCTGTAGCTACCAGGCCTATCAACAGAGGTGTTGCTACTTTACAAATTAGTATACATTGCTTTGGATACATTATATTGATGATGCATGGCTTTGTATACAGGACTGGTACAGGGTCTGTCTTTTCTACATGTGGCAGTATATGTGAGTACATGGCTGTATACATGGATGTGCACACAGGTGTGTCACAGGTCTGATTTTATCACAATGTCATGTGTTTGCAAATGCACTTTAAAAACTACAATATCTTATACGTTAGATATTCTTTCAAAAATGTCGACCCATATTCATACTTGTACAAACAGATCTGTTACATACCTGTGAATATGGTCCTGAAAACTGATCAAATTTACAAACCCTGTAACAGACCTGGCACCTGTACACACATTAATATGTACATCCCTGTTTCGTTCGTGCTCACAGCAATGTAAACAGGTCAGAAATTACCCACCTGTTTACATGCCTGTTCCAACAGATATGTTTCATGTCTGTGAATACAGCTTTGAAATCTTGCCAAGTTTACAGATCCTTTAACAGTACTCTTGTTTCATATACTCTGTTACAGGATGGTGACTTGTAATTATGCACTTTTTTAATGTAACGGTATGACCTCTGTGTTTGAGAGTTTAATTGTAACCAAATTCCATTAATTCACGCTCTTAAACTGATTGGTTTATGTACATATTACGATGTTTAATTCACTGAATGTAGTATTAGTGAATTATCTGCATGTTATAAAAGACGAAAACAATGTAATACAGTCATCGCCTGCAGTTACAGAGTCACTACATTTTCTATATTACAGAACATTTGTCGCCTCTGCCCCCCCCCCCCCCAGTAAAATGGGAGTCAGGAATAAAACTCACCCATATAAATATGCACAGACTTAATTTAAAACTATCTAATGTTTTCTACGATCACTCACAGGTCATGGAACAGTGGAATTTCTTGTACGGCACAATGCCTGAATATATTCCTATTGATCTGAGGAAGAATGTTGTCATTGGTCAGGAAATGCCAGAAGTCAATTTGGTTACCATATCCACCAGGGAAGACATTAACCTATCGCACCTTCATTTACATAAAGAACGCCCACTCATGATCGTTGCTTCATCTTTATCCTGACCTCCACTTAGGGTATGTATGTATGTATGTATGTATGTATGTATGTATGTATGTATGTATGTATGTATGTATGTGTATGTATGTATGTATGTATGTATGTATGTGTATGTATGTATGTATGTATGTATGTATGTGTATGTATGTATGTATGTATGTATGAATGTATGTATGTATGTATGTATGTATGTATGTATATATTTATGTGTGTGTGTGTGTGTGTGTGTGTGTGTTTGCGTGAAAATTTTATTTATGAATACGAAAATAAAGTGCCATGAAAGCATGAGTGTGTGCGAACACATTTATAATTTCTGACCAGTGCCAATGAATGTAAGTTTATGACGGCGGGGAGATGGAAATTCATTAATATAAACATAGATTTCTACCATGCTGAGAACCCACTTATAAGAACAAAAGTGTGCAAAATTAACCACACTCAATCTAAAATATGAAAATAGAACAACAAATTCCCCCCATCAGACATTGTGTAATACACGACCTCTTAACATTGGAGGTGCGCACATTTATATTTTGTTCTCACCGTCTATATGTTAGTACTACGAAAACAAAGCAAGTATAGAGAACCAATCAATATAACAATGTCAGTGTTATTTCTACATCTTCCATAATCAGCGTATGACTTAGATAAATAAAATACCGAATAGATATCCCAGCATATAAATTGATACGTTTTGTCTTCAACCCCCACCCCGGGTTGATTTTGAAAAAAAAAACACCATAACGTTTGTTTCTTTGTGAGATGGAATGACTGCTCAAACTTTTAACTTTAGATCCGGTAGAGGACTGCTAATCATGTACATGGCAAACACTGAGTCAACATCTTGACAGCGAAAGAGTATAAGACGTTCGAATTCCCACAAAATATATCTGCATTTTGTAGAGATCGGTAAACAAAAGCCATTATGGCGACATAAACTGTCTGTCTAATTTGACTGTCTAAAACCTCTCTCGTTTACCTAGTATTCTCATTATCATACAACAAATAACAATTGCTCTAATACTGTTTTATCTCTCTCTCTCTAGGCCATTGTTAACAGTGGCGCCCTCATCAAAGTATTTGAGGACTACAAAGACACAGCAGATTTCCTTATGGTGTATCAGTTAGAATCTCACCCAGCTGATGGATGGAGCTATGGTTCACATTATAGTCTGGTGAATCAACACAAAGAACTCGACGACAGAATCAATGCTGTCAAGTAGGTTGATCTGATCTCCCATGTCGATGTGTACATAGCTGTTAAAAATAAGACACAGACAGCCATCCAACCGACCAGATAGACAGACAGACAGACAGACAGACAGACAGACAGTCAGACAGACAAACAGACAGACAGACACACACACACACACACACACAGACAGACAGGCAGGCTGGCTGGCTGGCTGGCTGTCTGGCTGATTGTCAGGCAGACAGACAGACAGACAGACAGACAGACAGACAGACAGACAGACAGACAGACTGAATGACTACTTTGTATTTATATGCAAGTCAGAAGCGACACCTCTGTGGTATGATTTTGTTTGGTTTAGTTCTCAGTTTGTTTCATTTCTTATTGTTTAATGAGTTTGTCCACTTGTTTTATTAACTAAAGGACTCTCCTCGAGCTGGACAATTTCAACACCTTCACCACCGACCATAAAGACGAAAATAAAGTTCGTATTGTCGCTGACAACATGACCAATGACTTCGCCAAGGTATACAACAGCGCCCCCGATCGTGTATTTGCAATAGTTGATGGCAAGATTGCTTTCATTGGTCGAGACATCATGGTGCAAATCAGACCTTGGCAGACAAGTAAACTGATGACGGACGAACTTCGAGGATGGTTGGAGAAGTATAACGGGAAATCTTCTTGTACTGTACTCTAAATGAAGAATCCAAAACACATGATTTCCCTGCTTGGGGAAAATTCCATTTGTAAAAGACTGATCATTACTGAAAGCAATTGAACACGAACAAGAAAATAACCTTAAAAAATACACAAAGAAATAATTTAGTATTATCGAGGGTGGAAGTCGGGTCGACTATATATACTTGGACTGCGTTTATAGCTGGGAAAATCAGTTTATGTATTATTTCAAATATCCCCAAGGGTTGCAGTTAATTTCATTTTACTATCAAACAAAACTAGTACTAGTAATAAGCTAATTTGCTTGTTGTCAAAGAACTCTTCGTGAACAGTTAAGTTTTTAAGCAGTATTTATTAATGATATTGATTGTTAGCATACTATCGTTCTTTCGACAAGACTTGACGCTAGTCATATGCAAATGTAATGCCACGCCAGCAAAATACCGATTCTGGCGATGTTGATAGCCTTGGAATCTAAGCTAATGACCGGCTTAACCAAGCGTCACTGACATTTCCTGAATCCCATGGCCAATTGCTAATTAAAGAAAAATTGTCTAATCTTCAACTTTATACACAATAGTAGAGTTGAAAATATTCTAGTCAATTATTGGTAACTTACTGTTTTTCGTTATTAATTACCGTAATGTGTTTTCTAGTAAAAAAAAAAAGTTCAATACCCTTTCCGCCATAATTATGGCTGGGATGGGTGGAGTAGTGTGTCTTATAGTATGTACTCGTTGAAAATCAAAGCCATGTCTGAAAATAATGTGGATTGTGACAGGTCTTCATCTTCAAGTTATAATGACGGTATGTGTCTAAACCATGTTACCATGGTGACGTTTACCTGAAAAGCACAATGACTTCCTAGCCTCACTAAAGCAACCTATTTCAAAAGCCGTGGTTCATAATTTCTCAACTTGAGTACTATAACAACATACTTTTGATAAACTGAGCGCTATCGACTGCTAACAGTCAGTCTCGTTCACTCATGACATAGGGCGTTGTTTCTGATCACATCACAATGTGACGTGATCACAGAGATCATAATTTTTTAAATTGTTTTATTTTAGAATCGTAGATATCACACCTTATGTTAGTGGGTTTAGTTATTACATGAATTTTGACCAGGCTGTCATTTGACGATATGTCACCGTTGGTGGCGCCATTCATCATAACGACTGTGGTGACGACTACCTTTAGTGTTTATCAAGGAATTGTATTTACGTTTATTATGATAACTGTTTTGTCAGCCTACATGAGCTCAGTGGAAATAAAAAATGTCTAAATATATCAAAACAAGTATAGTCAGCTTCATAGTATTCTCTCTCTCTCTCTCTCTCTCTCTCTCTCTCTCTCTCTCTCTCTCTCTCTCTCTCTCTCTCTCTCTCTCTCTCTCTCTCTCTCTCTCTCTCTCTCTCTCTCTCTCTCTCTCTCTCTCTCTTAACCAGTTCACCGGTTAGTCGTCCGATGATCGCAACAACCGTGAAACTCTGAGTAACGACTTATTATACAACCAAACAGTTACCATCATTTTAAAATGTCACTCAAGTCAAACGTTTCGTATATTAATGATTGACGCATAACAATACTTAAGTTTGAAGAATTTAGCATCGGAAATCCAACGAGTTGAATTTCGACTTATACCACGAAAAAAATGAAAATACACAATTTTCCCATTGACCCTATTCTCTTGATTGGTGACCGATTCTACTCTGCATATTACTGTTCCATCATCTGCTGTGTAAGCATAATGTAGGTCGTTGAAAGTTGTTAAGTATGATTACGTCATTTGAATACTGGTTACTAATTATCATTGATATCTGTGCATTTGTGTACCAAGTTCTGATTGGTCGTCAATTGTTAATGTGTAGGGATCGCCGTGTAGAAATAATTCATTTTCCAATCAGAGAGAATATTGAACAAGGGATTTTGACAAACTGACTCTCATTGGCGACTAATTACAAACCAGATGAATACATATACATATATTTGAATAATTGGACACCTGGTCTTTTTTATCGAAGAATTGTCATTCTCGACTTGTACATCGATGAGGATGGACAAAGTTTCTGACATACGTACGATAGCGATGTCGAACGATTTTGTTCCGTGACCTGAATTTGAAGACAATGGAGATTTTAAGCTATCGAGAAAGCAAGACCGTGAACGGTTCACGGTACCTGTAGGTACTGAAACGATATTACATATTCAAGAACCTTGTGCACCTAAAAATACGCGAAAATCTACTAACTGGGGCGTGTCCGTATGGGACAGTTGGTGACGCAATAAAAACAAAAAAGTCAAAGAACATGGGGTTTCGAGTAGTGATGTATACTCTTTTGTACCAACTTTGTGTCGTAGTTTGTCAACTCAAAGTCAATATTACATTGTAAACGTTTGATTTCCTCATTCGACGTGTATTTTCGCCACGAAGTGCCTGCAGTAAAAGGGTATATGCACAGAATATAAATTTTGTGTTGAACTATTTTGTGTGCAGTTGGATGTCTCAGTTTGCATGTTTAAATTGCTCAGCAATTTTATCGATATGTTAATTAAAAGTAGAGTGACTGGCAGATGTTCAGATTTTTTCAGTTGTCCTCACTTGTGAATGTTGATGGCTGCCATATGGTTAGCATTGTTTGATCCTTTGATATGTAATTGTAAACTTTGAACACTTTCATTGATATGTAATTGTAAACTTTGAAAGCTTCCGTTCATATGTAATGTAAACTTTGAACACTTTCATTGATATGTAATTGTAAACTTTGAAAGCTTCCGTTCATATGTAATGTAAACTTTGAACACTTTCATTGATATGTAATTGTAAACTTTGAAAGCTTCCGTTCATATGTAATGTAAACTTTGAACACTTTCATTGATATGTAATTGTAAACTTTGAAAGCTTCCGTTCATATGTAATGTAAACTTTGAACACTTTCATTGATATGTAATTGTAAACTTTGAAAGCTTCCGTTCATATGTAATGTAAACTTTGAACACTTTCATTGATATGTAATTGTAAACTTTGAAAGCTTCCGTTCATATGTAATGTAAACTTTGAACACTTTCATTGATATGTAATTGTAAACTTTGAAAGCTTCCGTTCATATGTAATGTAAACTTTGAACACTTTCATTGATATGTAATTGTAAACTTTGAAAGCTTCCGTTCATATGTAATGTAAACTTTGAACACTTTCATTGATATGCTAAACAGTTCTTTTGTTAAAAAAGTGTGGGTGGTTGCAAAAATGTGTGGGTTTTTTTGAATAAGCACTTGTCTAGAACAGTAGGTCACATGGCCAAGAGTGGTATAACGTTACTAATTACTTTGTCACACTTAAATGGAAAGAAATTGCATGCTTTAAACCAATTTTAAAGTGACATACAATAATTTATTAATTTTGTCGTGATAAAGAAGTACCCTCCTTTTTTCCAACAAATTTCACAGAAATAAGTATCAGAGTTTATGAAAGTTGCTCAGACATATAATATTTGAGTTGAATTAAAGGACAAGTCCAAGACTGGTAAAAACTTTCGCTTTATTTGAATCCCGACGTTTCGACTGTGCGCAGACAGTCTTTACCAAGGGTTAAAAAAAACAAAAAAGTTGATTTTATTCATTGTGAGCAAAATGTTAGAGATTTTTGTAACAGTACACCCCCCCCCCCCTTGGTGCTAGTTGCTTGGAGATGTATAAATATTTATTTGAGCCATGTTGAGTCACTATGGGCGTATACGTCAGGTTTAGCTATATTTGTTTGTTAAGGTACTTTTCTATCCCGGCCCTCAATGGTGATAGTTCCTTGGAGATATATTCACTGGTTTTAATTGATGTTGATTGTAGTCACTATAGCCAGGTGACATAGTATAAATATTTACTTCAACGAAGAAAACATAATATGAATGAGAGAAACAGAAATATATATTGAGAAAACGAGTGTCTGTCTGTCTGTCTGTCTATCTGTCTCTGTCTGTCTCTGTCTGTCTCTCTCTCTCTCTCTCTCTCTCTCTCTCTCTCTCTCTCTCTCTCGTTTTGTTGACTTCTTTGTACTCTGTGGTTAAAACAAAAAGAAAAAATGCCGTTTTCACAGATTTAGTACAGATTTAGGAGACGCCAGACAAGGTGAAGAATAGGACGTTGATAAATATATTAAATACTGTTTCCTTTTTTTCTAAATGGCTGGATTGCATCATGTAATGTTTCCTGTTAGTCGAAATGGTTGGATTGCATCATGCAATGTATTATTAGTGAGTCAAGAAGTTGTTACACATCACGAATAAAAAGGACAATAGGTCATTCCTGTCATGAATAACTTAAGGACTGTCTTGGCCTATGATTGGGAAGAGGGCGGGGGACTGGTATCCAATCACATATATATATAATTATATACACTGTGATTGTGAATTCTTTCACACGTACTTGGTCCAATATTGTGATCCAACAGACAAAAAAATTTACTTATTGGATCGACACACTGTAGTCCGAAGAATCCGCAGTTTGAAGTGTGGCCTAACTTAGTCGCCAGAGCCGTACTCTAAAGCCTCGCAAACGTGAGTAACAACCAAACATTTACCATCATTTTAAATGTCACTCGATCAAGTCAAACGTTTCGTATATTAAGAATTGACGTATAAAAATAGTTAAGTTTGAAGAATTTACGGTATTAATTAATTTGTCACACTTAAATTGAAAGAAATTGCATGCTTTAAACAAATGTTAAAGTGACATACAATAATTTATTAATTTTGTAGTGATAAAGAAAAATAACTAATTCTGGAGTCGCGAAATGCGGACGGGATATAGTTTAGATATTATCCTTATTTTTACTCCAATTTAAAAGACAATAAGTTTATCGATTGCCGTGATGAAAAGAGAGAACACAATTATGAATATCAAAGTTAATGAAAGCTGCTTGGAGATGTATTTACTGGTGCCAGTAGCTAAGAAATATTTCGAACTCTCCGCATAGGCTCAGGTTTAACGAATTGAGTAAATCTTTTTGGAGATTTTAAAGAAGTACCCTCCTTTTTCCAACAATTTTCACAGAAATAAGTATCAGAGTTTATGAAAGTTGCTCAGACATATAATATTTAATTAAATATTTACCGATGTTATCAACTAAGTTGATTCTATTCATTGTGAGCAAAATGTTAAAAATATTTTTAAAAGTACCCCCCCCCCCCCACCATGGTGAAAGTTGCTTGGAGATATATAAATATTTACTAGAGCCATGTTGATATTAGTCACTATGGGCATATAGGCCAGGTGTAGCTATGTTTGTTTGTTTGTTTGTTGAAGTACTTTTCTAGCCCGGCCCTCAACGGTGACAGTTCCTTGGCCATCAACGGTACGGTGGCAGTTCCTTGGAGATATATGAATATTCACTGGGTTTTAATTTATGTTGATTTTAGTCCCTATTGCCAGGTGACAGTGTAAATATTTACTGATTCTATTAGCGCTCTCACTGATGACATGGTAACAATGTTTTGTTCGGTTTAGTCACGATTTTATTTCCTATTCACTCCACCCTCACATTCGAAGTGTTAAGTTCCCGGATGACCCACGTCAGTTTACGTCAGTTTTTAGTGAACGATTACATGTGTGATCCCTCTGTGTAATCGACATTTTGTAATAATTGCCTACAATTATTCAGGCTTACATGTACTAAAATCTAAACCAGTGAATATATTTCCAAACAACTTTCCTTTTAACAAAATCTAACATGTGAATTATACCATCCTACACAGTCGTGAGAAGTAAACGGAAGAAAAGGGCCTGACATCCATGGCCAGATCATCTATGTAGGGGATACAAGGTAATCTCCCGTACATCAACATAGCTCTATGATCATCATACCTGACACTTGTATTATATAAATACTCTGCGTTTGTGAAATTTCACAAATTCACTGTCACACAAAGATTAATTCGTGCAAGATATAATCATATTAAACTCGTGACCACAAGATCTCACAACACACAAACTGCGCGCATGTACACGATGAGATGATTTGTTTCATCTTTGCCGTGTTCTTTCCGTGTGTGCTTGTTAACCCTACCTAACTCAGATAAGGTCATAAAACGGTCAGGTAAATTTTCTTGACAGACCGTACCGTTTTATGGCCTTATTTCATAGTTGGGTAGTGCACAGACAAGTATAGATTGTGTTAGTTATCTGTGGGTAGTGTTATTAGTGGTGATACCATTCACAAGAAGTCACCAACTATTGTTTAAGTATACAATAGATACACAATGGACGTTGTATTGGACGCTCTTTCGGTATTTAGTGAACCATTATATACGTGACCCATGTCCTATGGATACCCCCATGTTTATTTTTATACTGTGTATGCACTCTTATTTACTCTAGATCGTATAGCCAAGACTAGTCTAGCTCCTATACAGTATCGTTACGGTTTATACCTTAACTAACATGTGGTTAGAAACCACAGTTGGCATCCAGACTAAGCCATGACGAAATACTCTAGGTCTTATTGCTAAGACGAGGGGTAGGCGAGCCATTTGGCCTGTATTGTAGTCTATTTTAATTTGATGGCTGGATGTTTCATTGCGATGGAGTATCTTCAGTCAAGAATTATATACACACAGAAAGAACACGGCAATGGCCAAGAAATTATTGTGTACGAACAGTTTGTTGTAAGAACTATATGGTTCACTGATTTCAACTAGATAGCGTGCCGAGACATCTCTGAGTCAGCGAGTGTCTAAGCACATAATAGGCATGAGGCGTGTAAAAAGTGAATCTATTTAATTCGACGACCTCTCATGTGTTCAGCATCATAACCTTGTCCGGTTATCCAGTATTGTAAAGAATCGGCCGGTTGCTACATTCAGATAAATAAAAAACAACAACAACAACAACAACAACAACAACAACAACAACAACAACAACAACAATACTACTACTACCACCACCACCACAACATATCCCGAAAAAAGACCAGATGTAAACTGAGCGCCTCCCGTAAGGGAACCACCAATTATTAAAATCAAACTAAAAAAAACCTGGTATAAACAAATTTGTGTTGCTGAGGAGAACTATGAACTTGGTATACACCATGATAATTTTTATTTCTGAACGATGTGTACGTGTGAACCATGGTTAACCTCAAATGAATCTTCGATGAGCATGAAGTGAACTGTAAGTTCGCGTAATGTGTTCGATCCGGTAACGAAGCTGAAAAAAAGGTTTCAGTTTTAGTGAGATGAAATGGTGACATGGGTCCAGCGATGTGGTGTATTTATTTATCGCTTCGGCCGTGAAGGAAGATGCTTCACCGGAATGATGGCCTTGCTATTGATGGAGACCTTTTGTAATCACGTCTATTAATAAGTAACCAATCACGTGTATAAGTAATGATAATATTTCGTAGTTTCTAAACTATCCAAGACGGCACATGAAAGTGGTGAAACGTTTTGCATACGATGTGTTATATTCAAATTTGACAAGTAAGGCGTAATTTAGCTGAAAACCCACTCAACTTTGCAATTCAGATGTGAATCGCTTCTATTTGCGTTTACATTGTAGGAATCGTAGGATTTGGTTCACGCCGAATTCAATGTCACAAACACAGAAGAAGAAGCCCGAAAATCACAGCAAACGCTACCTACAATATAATATAGTCGACATGTTCGAATCTTGGACGCCATCTTGCCATATTACACTTCATGCATACGCATTTGTCTCCATTGCATTCTCTCACGGAATTGAACTTCGTAAAGGTATAACTCAATTGAAATGTAGACACTAGAGCCAAAGGGAAGATCTAAAAAATATATAGTATTTGTATACTCACCAAACGTTTCGGATTTGGTCTGCTCGACCCGCTAATTTGGGCAGACTAGACACAATATCCTAAAACCATTGACAGCGACCGCCCGCGGAGGGCAGCCTTCCAAGTTTACTCAAATTAATATAGCGTAATTATATTAATTCATATTGTCTTAACAGTTTAAAGTACATGAACAAATGCATTTTCTTATGTTTGATGAATATTAATACTAGTTTTTATTGAAATTGAAGTATGGAGTCTTAAGATATTGCTTAATTATTTGATTTCATTAATATGCAAATTTCTCTAATTAAACATTAACCGATCTGGCTCAAAACCTAATCAGGTCTAGCTATTCCCCTAAAGATTATATATTCCAAATTTCATTACAATTGAGCCAGCTGAAGTTTAGAAAATGATGACACAGACACACACACGGACAGACAGACAGACAGACAGACACACACACACACACACACACACACACACACACACACATACACACACATTCCCATTTTAATACCTCCCATACCCTTACGGGAGGTAAAAAAGGCAGGAAAGGATGCATGGTTGAATCATGGGCCTTGAGTAAAACATGTGGGACAGAATGACAAGGCTAACAGCACGTCTAAAAAAAATTATGCCCCATATTGTGCTGTAGTTCTAAGATTTATTGCCATGCAAACAAGGAAGGGAAGGCCCTACCTTCATGGCCTATCTATATAAGGTATTTAGTTTCGTCTTTATGTCACTTACAGAATACCTTACAACATTGTTTTTTCGGAAAACAGGTGCACAATGAAGTCCCTAGCGTATACTTCAAGTTATTGTATTATTATTATTATACTGATGGCTGTGACTGAGAACTGTATATGTATACAGCCTCAACGTAGTAATAGTGATTCTACGTTGATCACAACAGACGGGAAGCCCTCTCAAATATTTGGCAGACCTCCGAGACGTGGAGAACATTCTTTGACCATAGAAGTTTCGCCTATTCTTAGTGAAAGTGTAACCAGAAGTCTGAATTACACCAGTGAAGTTTACGGATTCCAGGCAATGAAAATGATGAACTTGACGGTGGCCGACGCTGAGTTTGAGAGGCCCGAAGTGCCGCAAGTTGGGAATGATCTAGATATGATACCTGAACAAATGAAGGAAGTCATTTTATCTCAATTGTCCCCCTTGACTAAAAAACAGATGGGCTTGATGCAAGGGAAGATGTCTAATACACCAAGTGCAACGGGAGATGTCTTACGAACGATACACATAGGTAAGTATACAGCACTGCACTAGTTGTTCTAGAACTTCAACATGTACACACACATGTTCACGTGCACGTGCACGTGCACGTGCACACATTTAAGGAGGTCCACTCTAGTTTCATTCTAACCATAGATGTCAAACTAAACTTTGCATATGTAGAGAATATATAGCAATGAATTCAATCTGAAAAGAAAAAACGGGTCAGTATACTTCCTAAAATCACCAAAATCTAAAATTTCATAAAATGCACATATTCTGAAATCCACGCATACATTTCAATATATTTACAGGTTATTCTTTTTTTTTCATTCCGCTTAATTTGTTGCTCCACACTAATAGTTGTAAATAATATCGTCACAAAATATCGTCTGCGTATGCTTCGTGTTATTTTGCGGGTTCATATCTTGATAAGTACCTGGGCCAGTTTTACCGAATGCTCCACCCAGGATAAACAAAGTATGTTGTGCCATTTATCTGCACATGCGCAAACCAACTTCCGTAGTGTGGGCGCCTAGCGTACCGATAGGGGACTACTCATCTGATCTCTATCTGATCTAGTGATGAGAATCGATTGAGGTTGAAAGAGGAGGAAATGGAACCCCATGGAATTAATAGATTATTTACATCATTCCCTAATATCTAACTACGCTTATTACATCTTTCAGGCGTGTTCTATATAGGGGTCTTTTTGTGCGCGTGATTTTTAGATTTTTCCCCCGTGTATACTGTTATCGTTTATAAGAACTTACGGTGTGTCGTTCTATTCCATAACATTTAGATATACAGTCAGGTGATGGCCTACTATATATCTTGCCTTGACATCCTAGGATAAAGAATATTTGAATCAAAACGTCAGGATTAAATTTATTCATTTATCAGGACTGTTCTACTCATTACCGTTTTGCACATCTGAGCGCAGTACCGCGTACTCACACCTACGCAAGTTCCAATATTGACCATCAGTTAAAAGTTCAGACACTTTCAATCAAACAGTAATTCTGCTATAATACAAGTTTAATTAGTCATTCAAAAACGTTAAAATGTAGAAACCCAATGTCTATTGCTGACTGCGTTACTTTAAGTTTCACGAAACGGCGGTTCATACCAGGTTATTGAGGTATATTGATGATTGAAAAATCATTCAATTGGCAAAAGAAAAGAAACCGAAAAGGAATGGAAGTCGTTCATTCAGTGTTGTTTGCAAATTTGCGTTAACGGTCGGATAACGTCGGAAACAATCGTGTCAAAGTGAAATCGTTCAACTCTACGCAATGAATGAATGAGTGTGACATGTTAAGTTTTCATTATTGTGTGAAACTTGCCAAAGTAGCACAAAACAAGACGGGCTATGACCCCATAATAAGGGTCACGGGGTGTGCCATCCGTATGAGGGTTTTAGAGATAAGAAGCTATGGTTACTTCTAGTAGAGTTCATCAAAATCTCTAGATACAGAATTTTAAACGAAAGAGTCCATTTATATATAAATAGTTGTTTACACGTGTCGTTTACATGTGGGCCTTGCCTAATACGAATACGTGTGTAATAGCTTCTTGTCCAATGTTATATTTTACCCAAAAAAGAATACATTAATATTGTGTTGTATGAAAGGTGCTTGCTACTGTAGATGATGTTATACCTATTTGCAATGCAGTATACAACACTGTCTAGAGTGAGGAAAACTCTAGTCTAGTCCCTTTTTTTTCTTCTTTTTTTTAAAATATAAAATGCTAAAGTGAACAATAGCTCATAAGATGTGACCAGGTCATCATACACGGATATAAACAGCAAAGCACTATATAAGTAAATCTCATGAGCCAAAGCAATGGTTCACAGCAGCTTAGGAGTACATTAGAGAATTTTCTGTTTCTTTAGGGTGTTGAAAGATGTTTGTGCACACGGCTCTTGAAGGACTGAGCACCATTAATATTATCACTGATCACTCCAACTACATTGTCAGGGAGTCCATTCCAGACATGGACTGCAGTGTGGATGAAAGTTCTGCCAGTGGAGTAAGTTCTTGATACTGGTTCGATGAGTGCATGACTTGACATTGACAAACTGGTGCGGGTTGCTCGTCTTATCACATATGGCTGAGGAAGCATTGGCCTCAGAAACTTGTGTACATCTTGTAGAGCACAGTTGTAGCTGCAACCAGGCGTCTGTGATGTAATGAATGGATGTTTAAATCCAATCTTGCATCCTGTTCGTTCACACCTATGATACGCAATGCTTTACTCTATATGGTATCCGATAAACGTACCACGTGTAACGAAGAACTAAACCACGGGTGTAAACTGTATAACGGGTACAGTTTACATGGGTGGTTTAGTTAGAGACCACGTTGGCATCCAGAGTAGGAAAACACTGAAAGAGATACGAAACTAGTAGTAGATTGGCTGATTTCTTCTGATGTCCTTACAATGCTTCTGAAGAAAGCGTGCTTCTTTATAGAAACATCGGGAGAACTACATGATCAGCATTGAATTACGTCATCATTTTGACTGTTCAAAATATGGTTGAAAAAACAATACGACAGAACCATTTAATCTATTACTGACTCAGAAATTCAAACACCTGTATTAATATGATTAATCGTGTTTCTGTTTTTGTTTATTTGTGTTCTACTAATTACACAAGCTTGGAAGGGAGGGTGGATTATTTATATAGCCTTACGCGTGAATGGTGAATCATTAATATTTTAACGCGTGAATAGTGAACGCATCTTTTTTTATACGCGTGAATGGTGAATTGGTGAATATTGGGTTATTGGTGAATGGTCGTTATCTTCGAACGCGAATGTTGAATGCTTATAAATTACACCATTGAATCGAGAATCACATAATTTTGCGTGAATGAAAATTGTGATTTTGATCTCAACTGGAAGATACCCGCGACTTTTGACCCAGTTCCCTTTGAATGACCTGTGTGGTCTGATCGGATGTTCACTTCCTCTGACCTTTAACCTTTAAATAAGGAGTTTTGTATTTGTTCACACGAATGATCTTGACAGATTTATCGTCCAACCAGGTATCAAACTGGGACCTATGCAGCTAATGTTTGACATTTTTTATTGAACTGTAGTGTTCTCTATTGTATCAGTGTGCATTCACCAGTGATTTCAATGGACTGTTACTACGGATAACATAGATTTATTTGGTCTTCATGTAAGGACTTTGGACCGTGAACGTGCAGACATTTACTATTTAACTGGAGTATTTATTTATATTACATATTAATTTATTAAGTTATTCTTTTCACTTTATTTTTGTAATATGATAGTTGCATATGCGCATCATGAGGACATGATGGACAGAGTTTATTTTTGCTATTGACATTTCGACCAGCTCATAGGCTTTTAGCCTTTATAGCTGAATATGATATGATATGATGTGAATCAACAGAATGACAGAAGACAACAAGTCGTGTATGGGCGGGGAGATTCCGCTAACATTTTTATTTTCGATATACATGTACGTAGCTACGTATACGTGTTATTATCACTACAAACCACAACATATCATCAGATTCTAATTTCTGTTATACACAGTAGGTATGAGCACCTAATGAATAAATTATATTTCCATATTTGTATATATAAATAAAAGGATGGTATTTAATATTTAAAATGGTCATTTGATATTACTGTGAGAGTCGAGTATGTGCTGATTCCAATAAGTAGTTGATGGCTGCCATTTTGTGTAGTGCAACCGTGCGGCGACCGACCGCTACCTAATGTGGTCAGGTAGAGACTTTTGCAGTATATTTCTTATAAAGGTATACAAAACCAATTAAAATTCAAACGAAATGTAAGAAGCAAAAACGGATTTTCTAACGTTTAGTAAAACAAATATCGCTAGAAGAAAATAGCTTGTCCCGGACCATGACGATAGGTTTATTAATTTGGACTTATGACCGGTGGTGGCGTTGTGCAAACGAAATTTGAAATAAGGCGTAAAAAAATTGTTTGGTTCTGATTACATTCAATTGTAGAATAGGTGGGGTAGGTAGATTTTTTATTTTATTTTATTATATATTTTTTTCAATGTGTGATCGTCTAGTTCAGGTCTTCCATTGTTTTCCAAATGGTCTCTGTATGTTTATTTCTTCTCACCAGATGTACAGCCATTACAGATTTGAAGAACAGTTTTATAATGTCTTTTTAAATTAATGTCAGTTTCCGCACCCACTATTTCTTGCGAGACTTCACGATTTTCTCGATTTTATTACTATTTTTCTCAAATACGTAAAAAAAGAGAAGAGTTTAGGGTCGGCGTTAAAAACTAGATGGGGTCGGGTAACCACTTTTTTATATGTGGCCTAGCTAGCTAGACACTATATATTAGATATGGCAACTCGGTTTACTATTACTTTTATTTCTCTATCTTATTTGCTATTTCATTCCAGTTTGCTACTTTACCCATTCTTTCAATCTTGTATAAATATAATCATATTTCTGTCAAATTGCGATAGCAACGCGGGTGTATTGTAATCAAACAGATTGAAAATTGACAAATATAGATATAATTATGAGGTGAAAGTATATAACTTGATGAGAACGTGTCCCTGAACTAATTAGCCTGTAATATAAACACATAGTGAAAACCTGAACATCGGGAGACAGTACACTTGTTGTCAATATTACCATTTTACAAAAGATGCCATATATCGTAGCTGTCTGTTCAAATACGGTTCACAGCATTTTTATTTTCCTTGAAAGAGGACAATTCGAACATAGAAGTTTTCCACACAAACGCGCCAAACTTTCATCGAAACGCGTTCGAACTTATAAACAAATTACTTCTACGGTGTGTTCGACTACTGCAAGCATCGTCGTTTGTATGTGCGACATATACACACCTTGGTCTACAAACAATTTTGAATGTGACGTAATTCTCGTTGTCACCATGGTGATTCCGTACCTAGTTAAAGAAATGAAGGTAGACGAAGATGGATGTGAGTATTCTGAAAAACTTCATCTTCAAGATAAACCTGTATTTATACCAGTGAGTTCTTCTAAGACACTGTCGGGGTGGAGAAGAACAGGTAATGGTGATGGCGACTTTGATGAGGGAGCTTCCACCAGTTGTACTGCACAGGAGGAGTGGGAAAAGATAATCACAGAAAGAATACAGAAAAAGAAGAGAGAGTCGAAAGGCAAGGGATCTAAGAAGGGAAAAGGCAAAGTATCAGAAACAGTGCAAGAAAGTAAGCCTGACAACGCTGCCGTTGCTATTCCCGACAATTCTAATACCAAGCACACAGAAACGAAACCTGATGATAAAGGTGAACCACTCTCAGGATGTCTACCTGTCTGTAAATGGTTTGAAGGACGTATTTACAAAATCAAGCATTGGTTTGCGAGGAGACATCAACAACAAGTTGTACCACAGTAAGATGTACAAACTCTGGTAAAGTTATAATGATATTGACATAAACAGTGGAGTGTGATACTACCGTGAAAGACTAGTTGTTGAAAACAACCGGTGATTCGCATTCTTCTGAAACATCGATTATCGCAATCCTAGATGCACTTCCTACAAATACAGTACACCATAAACTGTTATGTGTGCAAGGCATCAGATACAGATCTCAGTAATTCCACAAGTAAAAGTAACTAACCCGATAGTTCATTAATCAGCAGAGTCAAGTCTGAGGAATCGTCACAAGTTTTGTTGATGTTTACATCAACTCAGTCAACAGTCTTCATCCAAGGTGCTGACGTAAATGATGTATGCAAATTAACCAGAATCAGAAGCTAACTTTGTTATTGTCATTTCCACAGTGCTAATTTTAATATGTCATGTAAAATTAATAGATTGTGTATATTTTAAGTTAATTATTTATTACTTTTTTTACAATTACTGGCTAGATGATGCTCTGTAATAACAGGATGACAGCTAGTCAGAATTTTTGGAAAACCTTTGAGTTGAGTTTTATTGAGACCTTCCAACTTTCATTAGTGTTTAAAAGTAACTTATCACAATGATTTTATTTCCATATTTGTTTAAATAAAAGGATGATATTTAAGATTTAAAATCTTCAGTCATTTGATACTACTGTGAGAGTATGTGCACATTCCAATAAGTGGTTGATGGCTGCCACTTTGTACAATGCAACGGCGAACGCCATGGCCTTCCAATGCAGTCACATACAGAGAGAGTGTGTTTAGTGACTATTACAATATATTCAAACGAATGTTAAGTAGCAAAACGGATTTTCTAACGTTTAATAAAACAAATATCGCTAGAGGAAAATAGATTGCCCGGACCATGACGATAGGTTGGTTAATTTGGACTTATGACCGGTGGTGGCGCTGTGCAAAAGAAACTTGAAATAAGCTGCATACTATATATTATGTAAGAATCAAGCAAAGGCACCTCCGTTTACTATTATTTTCATTTCTCTATCTTATTTACTATTTCATTCCAGTTTGCTACTTTACCCATTCTTTCAATCTTGTTATGCAAACAGAATGATATTTCTGGCAGCGTGCGTGCGTGTATTGTAATCAAACAGATCGAAAATTGACCAATATAGAAATAAGTTGAACGTATATAACTTGATGAGAACGTGTCCCTTAACTAATTAGCCTGTAATATAAACACATAGTGAAAACCTGAACATCGGGAGACAGTACACTTGTTGTCAATATTACCATTTTACAAAAGATGCCATATATCGTAGCTGTCTCTTCAAATACAGTTCACAATGTTACGTTTAATTTTCCTTGAAAGAGGACAATTCGAACATAGAAGTTTTCCACACAAACGCGCCAAACTTTCATCGAAACGCGTTCGAACTTATAAACAAATTACTTCTACGGTTTGTTCGACTACTGCAAGCATCGTCGTTTGTATGTGCGATATACAAACCTTGGTCTACATCAAAACAAATTTGAAAGTGACGTATAATTCTCGTTGTCACCATGGCGATTACGTACCTCGTTAAAGAAATGAAGGTAGACGAAGATGGATGTGAGTATTCTGAAAAAAGTTCATCTTCAAGATAAACCTGTATTTATACAAGTGAGTTCTTCTAAGACACTGTCGGGGTGGAGAAGAACAGGTAATGGTGATGGTGACTTTGATGAGGGAGCTTCCACCAGTCGTACTGCACAGGAGGAGTGGGAAAAGATAATCACAGAAAGAATACAGAAAAATAAGAGAGAGTTGAAAGGCAAGGGATCTAAGAAGGGAAAAGGCAAAGTATCAGAAACAGTGCAAGAAAGTAAGCCTGACAACGCTGCCGTTGCTATTCTCGAAAATTCTAACACCAAGCATGCAGAAACGAAACCTGATGATAAGGACGAATCAGGCGCAGGATGTCTACCTGGCTGTAAATGGTTTGAAGGACGTATTTACAAAATCAAGCATTGGTTTGCGAGGAGACATCAACAACAAGTTGTACCACAGTAAGATGTACAAACTCTGGTAAAGTGATAATAATGTTGACATAAACAGCGAACTGTGATACTACCGTGAAAGACTAGTTGTTGAAAACAACCGGTGATTCGGAATCTTTTGAAACATCGATTATCGCAATCCAAATGCACTTCCTACAAATACAGTATACCATAAACTGTTATGTGTGCAAGTCAACAGATACAGATCTCAGTAATTCCACAAGTAAAAGTAACTAACCCGATAGTTCATTAATCAGCAGAGTCAAGTCTGAGGAATCGTCACAAGTTTTGTTGATGTTTACATCAACTCAGTCAATAGTCTTCATCCAAGGTGCTGACGTAAATGATGTATGCAAATTAACCAGACTCTGAAGCTAACTTTGTTATTGTCATTTCCACAGTGCTAATTTTAATATTTCATGTAATATTAATAGATTGTGTATATTTTAAGTTTATTTATTACTTTTTTTACAATTACTGACCAGATGAAGCTCTGTTAACAGGATGAAAGCGAGTCAGAATTTTTGGAAATCCTTTGAGTTGAGTTTTATTATTGAGACCTTCCAACTTTCATTAGTGTTTTTATTTAAAATAACTTATCACAAGTAATTATATTTCCATATTTGTATAAATAAAAGGATGGTATTTAATATTTAAAATCTTCAGTCATTTGATATTACTATGAGAGTATGTGCACATTCCAAATAAGTAGTAGATGGCTGCCATTTTGTACCGTTGAATGCAACGGCGAACGCCACGATGGCCATACAATGCAATGTAGTCACATACAGAGACTATTACAGTATATTTCTTATAAAGGGATACAAAACCCATTATTAAATTCAAACGAACTGTAAGAAGCAAAACTGATTTTCTAACGTTTAGTAAAACAAATATTGCTAGAAGATCTAGAAAATTGCTTGTCCCGGACCATGACGATAGGTTGGTTAATTAGGACTTATGACCGCTGGTGGCGCTGTGCAAAACAAACTTGAAATAAGCTGCATACTATATATTAGGTAAGAATCAAAGGCAACTCAGTTTACTATTATTTTCATTTCTCTATCTTATTTACTATTTCATTCCCGTTTTCTACTTTACCCATTCTTTCAATCTTGTATAAATAGAATGATATTTCTGGCAGCGCGCGTGTATCGGTAACCGAACAGATTGAAAATTGAAAAATATAGATATAAGTTGAACGTATATAACAGTGATGATGAGAACGTG
Organism: Glandiceps talaboti; assembly: GCF_964340395.1. Lineage (NCBI taxonomy): Eukaryota > Metazoa > Hemichordata > Enteropneusta > Spengelidae > Glandiceps > Glandiceps talaboti. The sequence goes on from NC_135565.1 coordinate 5,674,536, forward strand.
TCCCTAAACTAATTAGCCTGTAATATAAACACAGAGTGAAAACCTGAACATCGGGAGCTGGAGACAGTATACTTGTTGTCAATATTACCATTTCACAAAAGATGCCATGTAGCTGTCTCTTCAAATGCGGTTCACAACCGTTCATTTTTATTTTCCTTGAAAGAGGACAATTCGAACATAGAGTTTTCCACACAAACGCGCCAAACTTTCGTCGAAACGCGTTCGAACTTATAAACAAATTACTTCTACGGTGTGTTCGACTACTGCAAGTATCGTCGTTTGTATGTGCGATATACACACCTTGGTCTACAAACAATTTTGAATGTGACGTAATTCTCGTTGTCACCATGGCGATTCCGTACCTAGTTAAAGAAATGAAGGTAGACGAAGATGGATGTGAGTATTCTGAAAAAAATCATCTTCAAGATAAACCTGTATTTATACCAGTGAGTTCTTCTAAGACACTGTCGGGGTGGAGAAGAACAGGTAATGGTGATGGCGACTTTAACGAGGGAGCTTCCACCAGTCGTACTGCACAGGAGGAGTGGGAAAAGATAATCACAGAAAGAATACAGAAAAAGAAGAGCGAGTCGAAAGGCAAGGGATCTAAGAAGGGAAAAGGCAAAGTATCAGAAACAGTGCAAGAAAGTAAACCTGACAACGCTGCCGTTGCTATTCCCGACAATTCTAATACCAAGCACACAGAAACGAAACCTGATGATAAAGATGAACCACTCTCAGGATGTCTACCTGTCTGTAAATGGTTTGAAGGACGTATTTACAAAATCAAGCAATGGTTTGCGAGGAGACATCAACAACAAGTTGTACCACAGTAAGATATACAAACTCTGTTAAAGTGATAATAATGTTGACATAAACAGTGGAGTGTGATACAACCTGAAAGACTAGTTGTTGAAAACAACCGGTGATTAGGATTCTTCTGATTATCGAAATCCTAGATGCACTTCCTACAAATAAAGTATACCATAAACTGTTATGTGTGCAATTCAACAGATACAGATCTCAGTAATTCCACAAGTAAAAGTAACTAACCCGGTAGTTAATTAATCTCCAGAGTCAAGTCTGAGGAATCGTCACAAGTTTTGTTGATGTTTACATCAACTCAGTCAATAGTCTTCATCCAAGGTGCTGACGTAAATGATGTATGCAAATTAACCAGAATCAGAAGCTAACTTTGTTATTGTCATTTCCACAGTGCTAATTTTAATATGTCATGTAAAATTAATAGATTGTGTATATTTTAAGTTAATTATTTATTACTTTTTTTACAATTACTGGCTAGATGATGCGCTGTAATAACAGGATGACAGCTAGTCAGAATTTTTGGAAAACCTTTGAGTTGAGTTTTATTGAGACCTTCCAACTTTCATTAGTGTTTAAAAGTAACTTATCACAATGATTTTATTTCCATATTTGTTTAAATAAAAGGATGGTATTTAAGATTTAAAATCTTCAGTCATTTGATACTACTGTGAGAGTATGTGCACATTCCAATAAGTGGTTGATGGCTGCCACTTTGTACAATGCAACGGCGAACGCCATGGCCTTCCAATGCAGTCACATACAGAGAGAGTGTGTTTAGTGACTATTACAGTATATTTCTTATAAAGGGATACAAAACCAATTAAATTCAAACGAATGTTAAGTAGCAAAACGGATTTTCTAACGTTTAATAAAACAAATATCGCTAGAGGAAAATAGATTGCCCGGACCATGACGATAGGTTGGTTAATTTGGACTTATGACCGGTGGTGGCGCTGTGCAAAAGAAACTTGAAATAAGCTGCATACTATATATTATGTAAGAATCAAGCAAAGGCACCTCAGTTTACTATTATTTTCATTTCTCTATCTTATTTACTATTTCATTCCAGTTTGCTACTTTACCCATTCTTTCAATCTTGTTATGCAAACAGAATGATATTTCTGGCAGCGTGCGTGCGTGTATTGTAATCAAACAGATCGAAAATTGACCAATATAGAAATAAGTTGAACGTATATAACTTGATGAGAACGTGTCCCTTAACTAATTAGCCTGTAATATAAACACATAGTGAAAACCTGAACATCGGGAGACAGTACACTTGTTGTCAATATTACCATTTTACAAAAGATGACATATATCGTAGCTGTCTCTTCAAATACAGTTCACAACGTTTAATTTTCCTTGAAGAAAGGACAATTCGAACATAGAGTTTTCTACACAAACTTTCATCGAAACGCGTTCGAACTTATAAACAAATTACTTCTACGGTTTGTTCGACGACTGCAAGCATCGTCGTTTGTATGTGCGATATACAAACCTTGGTCTACATCCAAACAATTTTGAAAGTGACGTATAATTCTCGTTGTCACCATGGCGATTCCGTACCTAGTTAAAGAAATGAAGGTAGACGAAGATGGGTGTGAGTATTCCGAAAAAATTCATCTTCAAGATAAACCTGTATTTATACCAATGAGTTCTTCTAAGATACTGTCGGGGTGGAGAAGAACGGGTAATGGTGATGGCGACTTTGATGAGGGAGCTTCCACCAGTCGTACTGCGCAGGAGGAGTGGGAAAAGATAATCACAGAAAGAATACAGAAAAAGAAGAGAGAGTCGAAAGGCAAGGGATCTAAGAAGGGAAAAGGCAAAGTATCAGAAACAGTGCAAGAAAGTAAGCCTGACAACGCTGCCGTTGCTATTCCCGACAATTCTAATACCAAGCACACAGAAACGAAACCTGATGATAAAGGTGAACCACTCTCAGGATGTCTACCTGTCTGTAAATGGTTTGAAGGACGTATTTACAAAATCAAGCATTGGTTTGCGAGGAGACATCAGCAACAAGTTGTACCACAGTAAGATGTACAAACTCTGGTAAAGTGATAATAATGTTGACGTAAACAGTGGAGTGTGATACTACCGTGAAAGACTAGTTGTTGAAAACAACCGGTGATTCGGAATCTTTTGAAACATCGATTATCGCAATCCTAGATGCACTTCCTACAAATACAGTATACCATAAACTGTTATGTGTGCAAGTCAACAGATACAGATTTCAGTAATTTCACAAGTAAAAGTAACTAACCCGGTAGTTAATTAATCAGCAGAGTCAAGTCTGAGGAATCGTCACAAGTTTTGTTGATGTTTACATCAACTCAGTCAATAGTCTTCATCCAAGGTGCTGACGTAAATGATGTATGCAAATTAACCAGAATCTGAAGCTAACTTTGTTACTGTCATTTCCACAGTGCTAATTGTAGTATTTCTTGTACAATTAATAGTTTGTATATATTTTGAGTATATTGTTTATTTATTTCACTAAAAGACCTGATGACCCTCAGTTAACAGTGCGAAAGCTAGTCAGAATTTTTAGAAATCTTTTGAGTTGAGTTTTATTGACAGTTTATTTTTCTTTTGTAGTTTTATTTAAATTAACTTATTATAATAATTATCTTTACATACATTTATTAATAAATGGATTTAATTTATTTAATATTGAAAATGGTGTTAATTGGTCATTTATGCTGCTGTGAGACTATGTGGGATTCTATTAAATTTATTGAAATCCCGTGTGATAGTAAATTAGCGGAGGAGACAATCAGGGGAGGGGGCACGAACACAATTACGGTGCGAAGGGGTCATGATAATTCAAAGCTCTCTCTCTCTCTCTCTCTCTCTCTCATGTACGTGTGGGTGTTCGGCTTTCGAGATATGTCTCTCTGTTCCGAAAATGGACTCCTTTGATTGATAATTTACTTCTGTTTCTTCGTAGCCTCTTTGCGCAAGTTTCTCGGTGAAGAATTTCACTTTGCTGTGAAATTCTTCCTCGTTGCTACGTGTTCGTGTGTGTCTGATCGTTTGACCCTTGATGAAGCTATCTATAGGATATATCTGTATTTTCAACATTTGCACCCGAACGATCATGAGTGCATATACTAAAAAAAGTGAAACAGAAATTATATAGAGTTCAAACAATGTGATACATGTTGGGTTAATCATGCCTATAGATCGTCGGAACCCACCTCTTCCCAGCGTCCGATTCGCTTCTCTCGAGAAGCATCGTCGTTCTCCCATTCTGACGGAAGTACAGCACTGTAACTATAGATTATTGCTTCTTCTTTTCTTATCTCACCCTGTACGTGTAAGGAGTGGTATCGTAGATAGATCGAATACAGATGTTGCATTTTTCACCGTAAATATAAGATTAGAGAATTATGGTATCTTGCAACTTCCTAGTAACGTTTTTTTCTGTAAATTGTACTGGGTAATACAGCATCCCCATCCCACCCCCAAAAGGTACTAGTCGCTCGTGATGTTGATATATCACAGAGAACTACGGCAGAACTAGCGCTACGTATCTCGCTATTCGACCTGACGGATTCACTGTCGTAGTTCTCTCTATATAGATGATATAGCAACTTCACGAACACCGTACCTGTGCCCCCACCCCATGACTGAGCTGTAACAGTGTAAGCATGATGTTGTGTTACACAACAACTGGCGGCTTCCACTTACATCTGACGAATATTTACATTAACATATAGACCTTGACAAACTGGTTTATAAATTGTGTATAAATATTTTAAATCTAAATTAATTTTCATCTGTATTCTTTGTTTATTTGTCCCCAGTATTTAAGCAGTCGAAACTAAACACTGGGTATTTCTACGTAGAATTGGGTGTCAACAATTACGTGTATGAGAAGATGTCATTGAAACTTCCACTGAAGATGTTTGAGCACCATGCCAATGTGTCGATTGACATTAAGATGCAAGATGATCAAAACCTAACCTTTTATAAACAAAGAAATCAAGTTGAGTACATCGGAGACAGTGTGACAACAGATGGATGGTATCACATTGACCTTACTGATGCATTATCAACGATACAACTAACGTGGATAAATATAAATGTTACCATACGTGTTGAGGCTGTCAGTCAGTTTGGTCATGATGTAGTGAGTGACAATGTGGTGCTACTTAACCTTCAGGATGGAATAGTAAGTTAAAGTCACTGTAAGATTGGTATGTCAATGACATTAATGTATGGCTATACGTCGTTTTGTCTGTCAGTCTGTCTGTCTGTCTGTCTGTCTGTCTGTCTGTCTGTCTGTCTGTCTGTCTGTCTGTGTCTGTCTGTCTGTCTGTCTGTCTGTCTGTCTGTCTGTCTGTTTGGCTACCTGACTATCTCCTGTCCATCTATTCCATGAACATATTCAAGACCTGATCGTTTGTTACTTCCCATCATTGATTCTAACATTGTGACGGTCCCCTTGGCTAGCTTATTCGTATCGTTTTTAGTTGAACGAAGAAAACATGATATCAATAAGAGAAACAGACTGCTATGGAAAGAGCAAGAAAGAAATCGTCTCTTCCCCCCCCCCTCTCTCTCTCTCTCTCTCTCTCTCTCTCTCTCTCTCTCTCTCTCTCTCTCTCTCTCTCTCTCTCTCTCTCTCTCTCTCTCTCTCTCTCTCTCTCTGTAAAATCTTACAATCTATTATTAAAAAAGTAACGCTTTGTTCTAATTCTGTTCTTTCTAGTTAGAGTTATGTGGTTTCTCCCAAAGGACTAAGCAACTTCGGCGGAGACGTTCGGTCGGGAAGTGCAACCAATGGCAACGTCGATGTCTTGGCTACAACATCACCATTGATTTTGAGAATGATCTCAATATTAAAAATATAGTTCTCCCTAAAAACTTCACAACACGCCATTGTGTTGGAATCAAGATTCGTGCATCCGTCGATAAGGGCGTCCATGCTTCCTCTGAAAGACCTTGTAAGAAAAATGTGCGGAAGCAATGTTTACCAATATCTACGTCATCCCTGGAGGTACATATGCAGATAAAGAGTTCGATGAAGAAAATAATGTTGAATAATCTCATTGTCGAGAACTGCGGGTGGAGTAGAAAGAACAGGAAGATTAAGACATAATAAACTACCTAACCCTCGGCACTTTAATTTAACTCGCCAAAAAATCTAAATTATTCCAAATCTCTCGCAATTTGCCATATGACAGTCCTTTTTTTTTTAAAAATCAATTCAAGAAAAAAAGAACAGCACAAAAGGCTACACACCAGACAAAAAAAAACATCACAAACACACTTACAAACCGAAAAGAGTAAAAGATTGACAGAAACAAACAAACAAACAAACAAAACGTGTGAGTTCCAAAGGTAATTGAAATTACTAAAGAACCCCATTTTACATTGAATACTTTATCGTTCATTATAAATTGTCCTCTCTGTTAACATCAATCGTTTGATTTTTTGTACAAAATACTTTATCGTCAACTTTACATTATTTAGTGAAGCGAATTACATAAAGTTAATACTTTCCAATTAGAATTAAATGGTTGTGTTCCTGACCTAACAATCACTGAAGCACAAGATAAATGTAATAGACTCACTTCTGTATTCCAAAAATTCACAAAGTCTTTCCAAAACAGCTGTGCATTCTTACAATACCAGTAAAGGTATTCAAGGGATTCCTCTTGACTGCAATGACCTAAGCTTTCCAAATAAATAATGGATAATGAGTCCGTGCTTGCATGTATCGTATGGAAGACAATGTGTTACCCCGACCCTCAACCTTTCGACGTCATTCTGTGATTGGCATGTAATTTGAAATCGAGACCAAAGAAACAGGTAGTGATCCCAAAATGTTCACAGTTAATTTGTTTCTCATTAAGTAGATGAACAAAAAAATACCTATGTTGGAGGTTTGTGGGGCTAACCTTCTCCTCGCCCATAGACTATAACTAATAACGAATAAACTCGATGTTTTCAGTCTCCCATAGTGTACTGCACAGATATGATTTGATTGCTTTTTTAAAGGCATTTCTTTGCTGGTAGATTGTTCCAGTCCTTAATGGCGTTAGCAGAAAACGTATTAGCAGCATCACCTTTAACCGTTGGCTGATGAAAATTGTAACAACTTCTCCTAGAACCATAATTATTAACAGAAGATATTTACGTTAACTATATATTTCTGCTCCTTTTTTGACACATTGAAAGACATTTGATGGTTCACCCAACGTCGTAAAACGACAAGCCTCTTTACGGCACCGTCCAAAACGTACATTTACTTATTTCGTTGCTTCAGTAGAAATGTGTGAGCTGGCTCGCGAGAATTTACCAAGCTTGTTTTCAAGGACAATCTATTATTACCCAACAGAATTAACCAAGAAGTATTCTGCTGCCATATTGGAGTAAATTTGACATGTATTTTTAACAACTGTGAGTGTATAGTGACCTCATTTCAAAAAAGAAAATTACTCGGGACATTTAGAATGGGTTGGAATTGTCTCATAAAGAAAGGAACAGGATTAAAAAAATTATTACCAAGGCAAAAAAAATCTTCATGATCTGCATTATGTTCTGATTTGAGATTTAAATAAAATCTTGCAAGAGACGTCGTCGCAGTTGAGGGCGCTGTTTCAATCACTCCCCTCAGATGTGAGGTGTGTGGGGAGGGATTTCGATTGAAACAGCGCCCACAACGGCGAGTACGAACTTTTCAGTGTACACATCATTGTCAATGAAAAGTTTGATATGATTAGTATACAAAATATGTAAATGTTTCAAATGAACTGCTCAGCTCTAGTGAAACTGGCACAAACTGAGTTGGTCACATTTGGTGGAGGGAGGGAGGGGGCGGGAATAATATTTGGTGCGTATTAAAAGGTATTGTAGTAGTCTGCTAACTAAATTAATCATGACGTATTATATACCTTTGGCCCAACTCAAACTTGACATTTTAACTATTAAAGATTAAATGATTTGATGGTGTTGTGTAATGTGATATGGGTGGAGCCCTCAACGGCGAGAGTCTGGGTAAACGTACGTGATGTGATGATGAATCTCCGAAAGACATACTTGGGCACGATGAATCACCGTGACCCCCCTCAGTGGTTCAAAATAGTTTCGTCAGCTGAACCGGTGTTGACTAGATTTAACACTACTTCAGATTTGTAGATAGCGATTCCGATAAATCATCCAAGACGTCGAATTTAGTTTCTGGACATATTTTAAACCTAGCTTGATCCCGGCGGTTTAAATATTTTTAAAAGAATGATGTCATTTGAAATATTTGTATGAACTCTGGTCCAAGCTGGAACCCGGCCTTGCCGATCGAATTCGTGGTGTTCTTGAACGAAAACATTATTCAGTTATCGGGTTCTTCATGATATGCTAATTTTAGATTTGATTATGTTAGCAGACTAAGGCGTCGGTTGTTTTGAGCAAATGTCGTAATACAAATAGGGTGCGTTAATTAATTAATTAATTAATTAATTAATTAATTAATTAGTGTGTAAATGGTTGGCAAAGCAAGATAAGTAAACTCAATTTACGTGACTGTAAGGCTTTGAATAGTAATCAAACTGATAAGATATTAACTTTACACAGATTAACAAAACAACATGCCACAGTGGTAAAAAACAATTCAAAAATAGCTCACTGAACAATCAGGAAAATACTTACTAAGTGCTACCTTAGTAAGTATTTTCCTGATTGTTCAGTGAGCTATTTTTTAATGGAGCCTTCAGTAATTACAAGGGGAGGGCGGTGGAATTAGGAGGGGTATATTTTAAGAATTGGGTCTCAGGGAGGGCCATATTAAAGAAAAACGTAATTATGGGAGGGTCACATTTTGTTGTGACTCATTGTATTATCTGATATTTTATATTTGATTTCTCAAATTATTAATGTGGTAGCAACGTTATACCGTAGGACCAAGTCTTTACCACAGATTCTGTTACTTGTGTCTTGGGGGGGGGGGGAGGGGGTGCAAGTTTTAGAGAAAACAAATTGAGGAGGGCGGGGGACACTCTTTAAAAACGAAAACGGGGAGGATCACATTTTACTACACAACAGACCGGGCTTATTCCCCCCCCCTGTAATTACTAGAAGCTCCCTTAATTTGATAACAAGCGACTGAGTTCGATATAGACACTCTATGTAAATAATGCAGATAGGAAGTATTCATACAGAGACAGACAGACAGACAGACAGTGCCCTATATACATGCTAATTATATTCCCTGTGACCTCTGGAACTCCTTTGTATGTAGAATGTTACAGTTCCCCTCCCCCACTGGCTCTCTTACTGGACTGCTACCGACATTGTTGTAGTTACATTACAGCTACATTAATTTAACAAATTATCTATCTATCTATATATATATATATATATATATATATATATATATATATATATATATATATATATATATATATATATATATATATAGTTTTGGTAGTACTGGAACTCTTTCTTGGGTGTAACTCGGAGTTTCACGCATATTGCGATCATCAGACACTCAGAGTGTTACACCCAAGAAAGAGTTCCAGTACTACCAAAACTATTACGCTCTGCCACTGCGGTATAGAGCACTGTCTTAGCAGATTGATACTCACCGAGTTATATATATATATATATATATATATATATATATATATATATATATATATATATATATATATATATATATATATAATAATAATAATAGCTTACTATTCTAGTATAATGGTAATATCGATGCATATACCTTCTATGACATCATGATTTGTGTTCTGTCATTCTTAGAGCTGTTTATTGCCTAGTAGGGGAGTCCTTGTACATTCTTAAAAATGTGTGATACATTACGTCATTGGATCATTTGTAGGTTATATCCTAGTACCAGGTTTTACATGTAGTTCAGTCAAATGTTTTGTCAAGTGATCATGGTTAAGTACAAAAATCAGTAAGTAAAATACTGTGAGTACCATTTGAAATGCAGAAAAATATACATCCCAAAAACTGATATTCAGGTTGTGCACCTTTAGTGACTCCGGATTCCGGATTCCGGTGTTTCAATGCTACCGACATAGGAAGAATTAGGAAGATGGGCTAGGGAAGGCGGCCAGAGAAGAAGCGGGTCGGGGGGGGGGTGAATTTCTCGTACTCCAATGTAGGTGTAATGGTATGGCAAAGTATTGACGTAAACACAACTAACTTGCATTTGATCGATTAGTACCTGCAGACATATCCAACCTTTTGACCATATCACCAAACCCGCTCTCTCCGCTCTATATGAGGGCTGCTAGATTAGCTAATACACTTGTCTGTGGTAAATACACAAGCTGCTCCACACACCTGTTTTGCCAAGTTTATTGAGTCACTTCAAGACTCGTGCTTAAAAGCGAAAATAAAGCTGATAATTTCATTTTAAATGCGGAATTGTCAACTTTTTATCTGTAGTTAGTGATAGTTGTTATACTTTGTTTCAGTGTCTTTTTTTGCGTGTTATTTAATTGGATTGGTTTAAATTTGTCTGACTGTTTATCGTTTCTTTTTTATCCCTTTAGCATTGTGCAGCGCCTCTGAGCAATTTAACTTGATATTTTGGTGCTTTATCATTTTGTCATTATTAAACGCAATATACCTATGAAGTTGAGACCAGTTGTACGGTTAGAACAACCTAGCTAGGTAGCCAGTTACTATGGAAACCGATCGAATAAACAAACAAAGGGGAGTTTGTACTAAGTACACCGACAATCTGAAGACCGCTCAATGACACAGGCCTAGGTAAACACTGTAAAGATACATATTTCAGTGACTCAGCCACAACCATGGACGTATCAGGAGACAATACATCCATGCTGCAATGAACACATTTTTGGAAAATGTTTCGATTGATATAATAACTTAGTTACTAATGATACACCCTAAACATTATTGTAACATTTAATTTGTAGCAGAGATTATTTGCACTGGTGCGCGCGCATACTAGCGGTATTTTCACTTCAGTGCAATACCGAAAATATTATTGCATGTCTGCATGCAAATGATAATATGCAAATGAGAGCACGATCGTTCGCTACACATCAAATAGCGTGATTGATTGTGTACGATTTTTATGATTTCTATGGAAAGTTGCCAGATAGATAGACATATATGTAATAATAACACGACCCCATGCCACGGGAGTTTCAGTGTGGGTAGTACTCGGTATGTGCACTCGTGCTTGCAGTGTTTTCTGCTGCACTTTCACGAGGGTAGCGAGTGAAAATACTGGAGCAGGGAACACTGTAAGTACTCGTGCAAATACCCCGAGTTCGCAACAGGCAGGCACCCAGTCAGAAATCCACGCACGCATGCAACGCGCGCACCCACGAACGCACATACATACATACATACATACATACATACATACATACATACATACATACATACATACATACAGTGTACAGTACATTTGAATCTTTGCAGAGAATATACTATTGAAAGTCAATAGAAGTCATTCTTGTCTACCAGGAAGTCGTAATATGCCTTACTTACTGGTGAGATGCAAAGATTGTATGCTCAAATGGTCTTTGTGCCTGTATTGGTCTATACCAGGGTTAGTAATTGTTAAGCGCTTTGAAAACTGCGTGGGAAAATGCTATGTAAAAATTCACATTTATTATCGTGACGTTTTGAAAAGTTTCACTGTGCAAATTTACAGGCAAGTCAATCACAGAAGTGTTTGTTTACCAAATGGGACGCCGGCCTGTAACCTGTCGCATGTGCACCTCGGTTTATTTTCATAAACATTGAAATTATGTCCAAAAAAACCCCGTATCATTTGATCTCTTGATGGATTAGGAGTTCACTTGGACGTCGTTAGTCACGCACACTGGTCCTTGAATACGTAATGTAAACTACCGTAAGTCTGACAAACACCTACCATTTCAGCGGAATTGAGAGACACATGTGTAGCCAATAAACGAAATCCCCGAGTATGAAAGACACGAAAAGCGGTGGATTCTATACATTCATCTATTAAAACGTGTATAAGATCGATTTATACGTTGTTGTTGTTGTTGTTGTTGTTGTTGTTGTTGTTGTTGTTTATATTATTACTATTATTATTGTTGTTGTTGTTGTTGTTGTTGTTACTGCTTGTAGTATCCTACTTACTGAAAATACTGAATAATATTTATTAATTTTTATGCTTTTTGCAGAACTAGTATTCACAGTGAGTCAATGACATTTACATGTAATATACTTACAATACTTATGACCACCGTCAGCTGTGTTCACGATCCAGAAGACGACTTCAATACTATACCCAGGGACTCTGTTGAATACGTGACCATCGAATGAATGCGTCGATATTTGTCTGGAACTTGTGTACATTTTTCTTCATTTTTGTTTTATAATAGAAAGTCGCTTATGTTTTATGACAGATAAGTCTTAAGATATGGCTTTATTATTTACTGCAACATAAGCCCCAGAACTCTCTACAGTAATAAACTGATTTGTAGTATACTAGTCTACTGCATTTAGATTAGGAAATCTTTCACTGTATTTATTTTTACTCGCAGTGATTGACCAACTCGAAGGGTACAGTGGAATTGAGTCACACCATTTTCACCTTCATACAATAGTTCAGGATGTTCTCATTTCCTTTTCACAAATCTTTATTTCTTTATACCTAAATGCCAAGCTATTGAAATTCAGTTTACTGCTGTGCAAAGCTGTTTTTATAGCAAGGCAGGTCATTCACGATCAGCCAGAGGTCAAGGTCAACTGTTGTCAGAAGATTTATTGCATGATTCGGTGCAGTGCATGTATCCTCAATAAATTAAGACTGCATTACTTTATATCAGTATTTACTATGTACATTGTAACCAGTATCATGGGAAATAATTTTCTCGTTCCAGCTCGCACATGTTTAATTTTGTGTTTATCATTGTACAATTGGTCCAGTACAAAGGCTATCCATGGCTTCTATTCTCTTTGTCACTGCCTCTGTCTGTCTGTCTGTCTGTCTGTCTGTCTGTCTGTCTGTCTGTCTGTCTGTCTGTCTGTCTGTCTGCCTGCCTGCCTGCCTGCCTGCCTGCCTGCCTGCCTGCCTGCCTGCCTGCCTGTCTGTCTGTCTGTCTGTCTATCTATCTATCTATCTATCTATCTATCTATCTATCTATCGATCGATCGATCGATCGATCTATCCACCCTCCCATCCATCCATCCATCCATCCATCCATTCATCCGTCCGTCTGTCCGCCTGTCCGTCTGTCTGTCTGTCTGTCTGTCTGTCTGTCTGTCTGTCTGTCTTTCTGTCTGTCTATCTCTGTCTGTATGTATGTCTCTCTGTGTGTATGTATGTATGTATGTGTGTGTGTGTCTATGTCTATCTGTATCTCTCTCTGTCTCTCTCTCCCTCGGTCCCGCCCTCTCGCCCTTCCTCTCCCCCTCCCCATCAAAGCCATAGATAGTTTCTAGACTGCATATTGTAAAACGTTATAAAGAAAGCTTGTGCTAATTTAACTTTTCTTCAACATCTTCTGCACGCTGCTCTTTTAGTAAAACCATGTCAGTTTTTGTTTTCAACCGGGACAAAACACCGTCTCTATTCGGTCAAATGACTTTTATCCTTTCTCTTTGTTGACTTGCATGCCGCCTGGCTACCCGGCCTGGCTATTCAGTGTCAGGAAACAAATACATGTAGCTTGAAAGATATAGATAGATTCAGACGTCCCTTCTGCTTATATAATGCGAGTTATCGTTACATGAGTTAAGCGGACCGACGACTGGACTTCACTGAGACTACGGAAAGCCGGCGGCTCACTCAGATCAACTTCCGTGGATCGTCAGACAAGGTGACCCTTACGCTTCCCAGGCCTTCAAACAGCATAATTATTACACATCACGCTAACCTTGCGACTATGTGATGTCCCCTTTACGGTGACATGTATGTATGATGTCCCCTTTAGTGACGACTGATATGTATGTACCAGTATATTTTGTTCAAAAATTTGCCCCCCCCCACCCCCTTCCGGACCAGTGACTCCAACTCTAGTGGTCCTTGGTACGGTTTTGTTAGATTTGAATTTCCTGAAGTATTTAATGATACTTTGCCTGATTTTGTTATCCTAATTTTTATAATTCATTTTCTCCTTTATTGTTAAATGATAATTTGATATTTTTTTAGTAACAGAATACAAATTCACGTACATGCGTCGTTAGCTATATATTGTGAATTGCTTTCAGTCCAGAACTATGCGTAGAACATAGCAGTCAGTTGTCACCTGGTTTGAATACCATTTTCACCAGACGGACAAGTCAATTTTTTTAAAACGGAAGAAAATCGGTGGTGCTCACGGGTAGAGCTACTGGCGTTGGTGACCCCCGTGACAATACACTTTGGAAGCACCCTCAAATAAAGTCTGATAAGGGACCTGGTATTAATTATAATCAGGGTCATGGAAGGGTATAAAAACTCGGGCACAGGTGATCTCGAGTCAGTTGGGAGCAGGACATTCTCTCCACTGGTATCATCGGAGATTAAAAGGTACGGGTTATTAGTATTTTTAATATGTGCATGTAATACACTGTTAGCTATAGAGGCCTTGGTGTTTTAACATCTTCTGTTTTGTTTAAAGGTTTCGATTGCATAACTGACGGAGAGAGAGAGAGAGAGAGAGAGAGAGAGAGAGAGAGAGAGAGAGAGAGAGAGAGAGAGAGAGAGAGAGAGAGAGAGAGAGAGAGAGAGAGAGAGAGAGAGAGAGAGAGAGAGAGAGAGAGAGAGAGAGAGAGAGAGAGAGAGAGAGAGAGAGAGAGAGAGAGAGAGAGAGAGAGAGAGAGAGAGAGAGAGAGAGAGAGAGAGGTGACGTCGCATCCTATGTCAGCATGCCCTTTGAAGTGTACATCCAGTAAGATCGGTACCGATTACTTTTACAAACTATAAGTATATGAAACGTTACGATGAAGCGTGGCAGTGCAAAATTAACTCGGACACGATGTTTGTTTTGCTGTCTCACTTAATGTCGTGTCATTTATAACATTGTACAACAGGCATTTAACCTTTGAGTCACCACTTTTGAACTAACTTGTCAAAAATATGGCGACATTTCGACGTTCATTCAGACTGTGTCTCTATAATAAAGGTGGTTTATGGGGTAATTACATCATGGCATAGAGGTGAAATATATCAAAATGCACTCTTTGAGTACGTGTTGATTAAACTTTAATATTTTAATCTGGAGGTATCACTATAATGTTCGGCCACGGATTACAACACTGCGGGGTTTGAAGTAGATTGTACGATACGTCATGTTGTTCATATCAGGGCTTCTTACCTGAGTGTTGGCTGATAGCGTGGCATGAATGTCGTGTGGTACAGACTAGGCTGCTACCTACAGACGAATTACGCTGCTACGTGTTTGGATCATAAACACTTATGTTCATGTTTTGCCTTGTTTACGTGGAGATTTTCTCCAAGGACGACGTTTAGTAAAAGAGACACATACTAATATTTACATACAATTGGTGTCTATCATCAGCTGAATGATATGGCTTCTTCGTAACTACGAGTACGTACCCGTTGGATACACTGACATGTGAGGCATTCTGAATGCAAATGCGACCTTTTGCTGAAACCCCTTCACTTCGCTGAAATGTTAAACTCATATTCAATGCTGTTCTATGCAAATTTACCCTTTATGAACATATCTTTGTCATCGCTTCTTTGCAAGCATTAAGTATGTTATCCAACAACACCAAAATATGCAAATGTAACCTTTACAGGAATGGCTTAGGATTAAGACATATACATATATACTGTGTCTTGCCACAGAACAAACTACAAAATTACGTACATACCAATTCAACAACACAATTAAAACAGCAATACATTTATTGGAAGACAGTATTTTATCATAACACATGGCCAAATTGAAAGGGTTTCATGTTTCCGATTTCATATGCCCTTCAAAAATAATCAATAGTATAATATTAATAATCATTATGATGTTTGATTTATGTATGTTCTCCCCTTTTGGTGTGTGGGTTCAGTTATTATTACCACCAATGAGCGTAGACCAGCAGTCGTCTTATTTTACCATGTCACGGCGTGATTTTGATTTGATTCGATTTTCCACTCGCCAAGCCCTATTATCAAAGTGTGTGTACATTGCCATGGGTACAATTGTTGGTTAAATCATGAGTTCGACCATTGTCATGTTGTCAATTATTAGCACGTGTACGAACGGGAACTTTTAAAACGAGAATACCTTCACCGTCGACTTCTTGTTATTAAGATAGGAAATAAATGAAATCATTCTTAGTTTTCATTATAGTTTTGTGTCCATATTGATTTTTAAAAAATAATTTTGAGGTCTGGATTTAAAAAAAAAATTTAGTGTTAATTCCATAGTCATCATTTTCGAGATTTTTTTTCAACAAAGACACAGTTTTAATAGGGTCGAGAGAGAAAAAGTGTATTGTGGAATAATCAGAACCTTATATATATTATTTGACCTCATATTAGATAATAGTAGCTGGTCACATGAAGCGGTTGGTGTAGGGAATGATTATTTGTTTCAAAGTTTGGCTTTGGCTGTATTTTTCGAGCTCAGCGTTAGAAAGCAATCTATGAACCCCCAGTAATGTTTGGCAGTAAGGCAGAGACAAGACAACAACAATCTCACCCCACAGAGAAAACAGCATCCCTCTCAGATAGGGGGAAAAGATGTGCGTTTTTTTACCCATCCCTTTCCCACAATAGAAATTATAAATAGCAACCCATATCCCGGTATATGGTGAAAGCAATAACAACCCTTTCCCAGCAGAGAAAACAACAACATACACCCCATACCAACCCACCAACAAACAAACAAATAAAACGACCGACGGACAGACAGACAGACAGACAGACAGACAGACAGACAGACAGACAGACAGACATACAAACAAATCAACATCCACTCCATCCCATCAAACATAAAAATCAACATCCATCCCATTACATCCACGCAAATAAAGAGTCCAATAATACCCATCCCATCCTAGTCTCGCTGGCAGACTCGTGGTTATCATCCCTAATCGATATCTTTGTATGTATGCCGAGCGGCTTAGCCGTGAGAAGAGATCTAGAGCGACTTGCCCCGACAACTCCCTCTCTTCTCGCGGCTAAGCCGCTCGACATACATACAAACATTAATGGGTACAATAGTCACGAGTCTGGTAGTCTCGCTGCCAGACCCGTGACTATCATCCCTAATCTTTTTATGTATGTCGTGTGGCTTAGCCGCGAGAAGAGTCAAGTCCCTCTCTTCTAGCGAGACTACGAGTCTGGCAGCGAGACTAATCCCATTCCAGCAAACCCCCAAAACAATACCCACCATGCCATATGTACACTCCAGTACATACATAAACAAAAGGACATCACATAGAAAGAGTATCACCCTCGCTATCCCATGCCAGTAAACAGAGAAAATAACACCAGACTGGAATATCAACAAAAAGAAAAAATAATAACACCAATAACCTAGCAAAAATATAACAACATGTAACAAAAATTTATTTAGAAAGTCCGTGAAATTCTTCAACAGTTTATTAAGACTACATTTAACCATGTTTAACACGTGACAAGCCATCGTCCCAACCTGTATGTAAGACTTCTTTAACAGTAAATGCAAGAATAATTTATTCTCAAAGAATGTCGATCGGAACAGATACGTAGACGAATTCAAGAGTATGGGTATATACAGCAGTGGAAACTAATCTGTCAGCTAACTAATATAGGCACACACTAAAAGTCCTGTTGTTATAAGCTATGGACACTTAGATTTCCATCATTTTGCAGCATACATACATTCTTGGGGCTTCTGATCCAGTGTTTTCAATGTCTTGATTACAGGGTGATCATTATATCTCGGCGCACAACAAAGACATGCTATGACCTTGGAGTAATTATACTGTCAGTATAATTACTCCAAGCTATGACCTACTTGTGGAATTTAGCACACTGTGATCGAACAACTCATACGGTTTAGTCTATGTGTCTATATCAAGGTACTACGCTGAAAACCCAGGTTCCGCAGTAGGGCATAAACCTCAAACATGTGCATTGATATTAACTGTAGACGTGTTGGAGTAACTGGCCTGACTAAAAATACATTTTATCAGCGGAAGTCTCATTAGCAAGTTAAACTTTAGTTATGAAAGCAGTTAATTAGTCTACCCATTGAAAGAATTGGTGCTAGCATGATCCATACCCACACATAAGATAACAGTAATAACTGTTGACATCAGACCGTGGACGAACGGAACCTGTTACAAAACAGGGAAAGTAAACAACTGAATTGGATTAAAAACACTTGGCTCAGCATGTTGGAACAGTAGAGACATGTATTACATGACATGGTTTGATAAGAGCAGTTTTATGGCCTCTTTATGTGTACATGAAGTGCCAGGGCCGAAACTGGACATTTGTCTGTGACTGAACAATTACACAAAGCCATAAAACTGTTCTTATCAAATGATGGAATGTAAACAAGTCTCTGTACTTCCAACATGTTGTGCCAAGTGTTATATAATTCATTTGTTTAGTTTCCCTGCTTGTATCAGGTTCCGTTTGTCCACAGTCTGGTGTCGGCTGTTGTAATAGGCAATTTATAAAACAACTTGTGTGTTTCTGATAACCACCCAACCGACCCTAGTTTAAGTCGACAACCCTAAACATTTCATGCACCTCTGCTTCCTTTCCCAGGTGCTGCCTGTACATATTTCATCAAAGGAATATTCTGATCAATATTTCGTTTGTTTTTGGGTCTCGAAAAAGAGTTTTCAAAAATAAACACAAGTAGAAAAGTAAAGATCAAATCCAATCCAATCAAATCAAATCCCGACCTACCTACCGATCTCGTAATCACTATGCGTAGAACCTAACATTCAGTTGTCACCTGGTGTGAATACCATTTTGATCAGACGGACTCGTCAATTTTTAAAAACGGAAAATTATATATCGGTGGTGCTCACAGGTAGAGCTATTGGAATTGGTCACCCTCGTGTTCCCTCTAACAATACACTTTAGGAGTACCCTCAAATAATGTCCGTTAAGAAACCTGTTATTAATTATAATCGAGGTAATTTTACCAGAAAATGAGAACATAACATAACATATTATTGTGAAGTTATAATGGGCGAATGGTTAGAATCATGGCCTACTTGGAATCTGCAGGTTGCAAGTACGAACCCCATCGCTACCGTTTGTTTTTGAGTGGCTAAAGTCCTTGAACCACGCCTGTGCCTCAGTCCACCCAGCTGTGGAATTGGAGATCTGGTAGGATAGAGATTGCAATGTTAATGATTTAATCCTATGCACTTGCATAAAGGCTACAATGGATTGTATGCTCCCCAGGGAGTTGATGAAGTGCAAAGGGCCGTTTTGCCGATATAGATCCGAGCCAGGTGTAATAATTGTAAAGCGCTTTGAGCACAGAGTGGGAAAGTGCTATTAATATAAAAAAAACTAACATTGTCATTATTTTTATTATCATATTATTAAAACAATTAAATGCATAAAACAGCTACAATAAATGATAGTATGTTTCTCGTGAAGACCAAGTAGTCCATTTGGCCCTCACTAATCTAGCCCTTGATTCTGACTAATAAATGAAATGATAAATATACACTAACAGCGTACAAATATCAAATGAGATCAGATTAATTAATTACACAATTAATTGTGTAATGAAAAAAAAAACAGAAAGAAAAAAAACAGAAAAGAAATCAGAAAACAGTATTAACCAAAGAATAGAAATTAGTTTTTACTAAGATTTAAACTAAGTGAGTGTAAGGGAGCAAACTTTAGACACCTGTGGATCATATTTGATCATCTTTATAAACCACGTTCAAAGCCTCTTTTACGGCATCATCCAAAAGGTCGTTATTTCACAGTGTCGCGGAAGAAATAACAGCTCTGGTTTGCGAGAATACAATTGGAGGCGGGCTTGTCGTTGATTGGTAAAGATTTAGTATGTCAGCCATTTAGTTTTGATCCAAACTGGATATACGCATTTCATAAGGTGGACAATGTATCTATGATTGAGCTCAACTGAGTGAGTGGGGAGTTGTTCTCATTCAATGTGATGAGAAGATCTCTCAGCGGAGCGTTTTGGATGGTGCCGTAAAAGAGACTGTGGTTTACGACGATGGTCAAATGTGGGTTCTTGAATAATTTGTCTGATAACGTCAAATGTAGTGATTTTTCGTTCCAAAAATGTTCAACAATGGAAGTATCATCCATTGGCATAATTTCAAAGGTGACCGAGTGTGTCCAAACAAGGAATCGCCTTGTAAAGTAAACATATATGCTGGTTACAGCCGGTTACAGCCGGATGTTCTAATTATATGTACTAATTAGCATAACATGGTACCATGTACCATGTCATATTTATGACCACGTGACACGACTACATAAATTATAAATTGACCTTTCATTGCATCAATCACATATATGTACTCATACTATTATTACTAATACTTAGAAAGTCTTGCTGCTCGACGTTCGGGCTTTCTTCTGATACGATAAGCGAACGAAGTTCGCAGTGATGGCTTGCGGTGGCGATGATTGGTCGTGTGTTTTATATCGGAAGAACATCTGAGGTCTAGCAGCTAGACTAATACTTAGGCTGCGTTCAAAATTTATGGCAGGGGTGGCCAGGGCCGGGGGCCTGGGGGGGGGGGGGATTGGAAGGTGGCGGGGGGGGGGGCTTGAAAATTCTGATGGTCATGTATGTATGTATGTATGTATGTATGTATGTATGTATGTATGTAAGCTAACATGGCGCACGACCCACATGATAGTTTATACCTACCAAAGGTTTGCATTCATTAGTTACAACATTTGTATTGTGGCTTTTTAAGGGAATGGAGTGGATGTATGGAAATCTCGCAATGATGTCATGGTTATTTTTTTATTACTGCTGGAAATCATACAATGGAAATATCATTCTATAGTATATTAATTATTCATAATTATTCATAGTTTACATCATCGCTGTCAATATTGCTAGATTGTCATGTAAACCATGTTTTTATATATTAAAAAATCTCACATAATAACGGGTTTTATACTTTATTTAGTGCTTCTGAGTTTTATTACATTGTACACACGTCAACCTATGGTTTTGTTTCAAATGTGAAATATTGTATTGAAATAAAAAGTTTCTAGTCATCTTGATTCGTTATATCAATCTTTCAATGTTTTAAATTAATGAAGATCAAAGATATAGTAAAAGTTGAAAATCTAGATTAATCGCCATGTCCTTATGGAAAATAAAAATAAGATAAAGAGTTGCTTACATACGACACTTTGTATTACTCTTTATCAATAAATATGATATATATAATATAGTGCCAGTAGGAATAGGATACCAAATGGCTTCCGTATATCGCAATGTTTGAAGGTGTTATCGATATCACTTCCTCTGGTATCATTTTTCAAGCGGGTTTCCTGTGGTTATTTTAGGATACATTATTATAACAAAAATGATATGCGGGTTGTACAGGTTACGGGTGTCATAACCATACACTGTTGTGCCGCAAATAGAAAATGATACAGGTATCTAGAGTGACTGAATGTGCATGCAGGGGATTTCAGGGGCACACACGTTCATATATACTTTTGGGGGCGTAATTTTTGCTGTATATTCAAAAGGTACTCACAGTATTCTACGCCGTATCGAAGCATACTTCACCATCACTTGTAATTGACTGAATTCAAACCTGGTATTAGGATATAACTTATAAACGATAAGATGACGTAATTTATTATACGTATTTAGTCATTTTATTTATTTATTTATTTATTTATTTATTTATTTATTTATTTATTTATTTATTGAAGTATCACTTTTGTATCAGGGGCTCACCGGCAATGAATGTTAGGAGCAGCACTAACACAAAATTAAAATACATACACTACTAAAAAATTGGAGAAGATATGACTAGTATAATCACATACAGAAACAAAACAACACAACACAACACAACACAACACAACACAACACAACACAACACAACACAACACAACACAACACAACACAAACCAAGTAAAGGGAGGTAAGAAGAGTGAGCGAAAGAAATTTGACATGTATGAAAAAGCATTGAACACGAAACGTCGACGTCTACGATAATTATGCACTCAACTGTTTGCACAGTGGCTGAAGACAATGTAACACAGGGTAACAGTAATAGAAGGCATGCATCGATATCATACCAGAATACTTTAATTGAGGGTTTCTATAAATATTTTGTTTTTTAAAGCTTGTGTCACTTTACTGGGAACTTATATTATTATTTACTGGTTCTTTGGCTCTCTGTGGCGACATTTATAGCTTAAATGATGTAGGCTTGGTGTTTCACTCATGGGACATTACGTTTTTGACACAGTGTTAGACATATTTCACCTCTAGACTAACAATAACAGAGACACAATAAACCATAGACCCGTGGGTGGATGGTCTATGAATAAACATAGCAGGATCCAATTACATTGAACACTGATAAGCATTGCTATTCTTTCACATTGCAGTAAAAACAGGCTTATGATGAAAACATTACAAATCATCAATGGCTGCAATTGTTTATTTTCTAACTGATAATCAACTTTTCAACTTGACTACTTGTACATGCCTACTGCGAACTGCACCTATGTAATTGTTTATTTTGCGATAGTACTTATCATCTGAGTGTGTGTGTATTAAATGTCATGTCACGTGAGTGAAATAAGCCTACATCATTTTAGCTGTATGTTATCAATATTCGACTTCTAGTGGGAGCTGTGCCAGTTGGAGACATCATTGATCTATATACTAATACAGTGGTAGAAAAAATTAAGATATTGGAATGAAGACGATAAAGTTGAAAACTGGATGTGCCATGTAAACTAAGATAACCCAAATAGTTAGCCCACTTCACAAGATAGAAATACTAGCGGTCACCTCACGATCAACCATTCATGACATTTTTATTGTATAGACAATAGACTCTGGAGTGACCGCTCTGAGATTTATTATTTAGTTCGTGTGTTGACTGTTGACATATAAGTTTCCATCGTCAATAGAGCCTCCGACCTTTCTAAGTTCACTGACCTGCAATATGATTACCATCAGTGTATTGTGTTCAATCTATATAGTCCTAATCTGTTATCTCTACAATTTATTGATTAGATTATACAAGATTGTCCAGGTGCATGTTACTAGATTACATATGATAAAGGTGATGACATGACAGAAACTAGTAAATATAATCAGTAGATACACATGGTTGTAGTTCTGATCTGTTTCCCTACTCAACTACTGATTATGTGTTCACGCCGTATATATAGTCTCCAATGTCTGTAACTATGGCAACCACAATCCACGGATTATCAAAATCGTTAAAAAAATCAAAATGTCAGATTTTCTCTTTTATACATATCTCATTTGTTTTTTGTAGGCAATAATTATGGACTCCACGGAGGAAGCGTACAGAAACCGCGACCTGGTCGCCAAAGTGGCCAAGCGTCTGAAAGAAATTATGTTTGCTGACGAGACAATGAAATTATACGACGATAGAATGATGCCCCTCGGGGACAACGCAGCATTGCTTACCGCAGAGCTGGCACAGATTCACCGTGAACTTGGCGTCAAGGCATTCAAAGAATATGGTGTTGATATCCTAGAAACGCCAACACCTGCACATTCCAAAATTAGACAGCTTTGGCACACCGACAAGGAGGTAAGTAATGCTAACAAGTTTTGGCACCAAACTTAAAACAATATTAGAAAGGCATTGCTAGATCTAGTTATGTTTATGCCCTTTAGCTGTCAAAATGTTGACTCAGTGTTTGATATGTACAGGATTGCCAGTCCTCTACCGGAGTAGTCTTTCTGCTAGACGTTCGGGCCTTCTTCCGATATTATAAGCGAACGAAGTTCGAAGTGAGGGCTTTGCCCTTTGTTCCATCCTCGATAGCGATGTTCGGTCGTGTGTCGTATTGTATCGGAGAACATCCGAGGTCTAGCAGATAGACTACTACCGGAGCTGATATTAGAGTTTGTGCAGCGGGTGACAGCCAACTCCTTGTTGCTGAAGTCTTACTGTACAGTATCAGTAATGGATAGTGTAAGACAAAGGTGGATTGAGAAGGTGTGAATTGGCGATGGGTTGACCTTTGTAGTTCAAGTAAAACCAGTCGACGTCCAGCACTTTGAAACGACAGCACTCCATCATTGCTAGACTGTAAGATACGTCGTGACGTTTCGCCCTCACCGGCCTCCTCTCTTAGGGGTTGCCTGATGTTTGAGGGCGCCCCATCACGGCGTACCTTACAGACTACATCATTACCAACACCTCTCTTTCAAACGCTGCCTCGGAACAGCGCTCCTAGTGGCCAAACTGTACAATCTTCCTTATAACATGAATGTGACGTATTGTATCACGTCATACAACCAGCGACAACCGAGTCCACAGGGAAAAGGACAAATAATCAATTTTGTTCTCGCGATTTTCCGGATTTCTAATATTATTTTATGTATATTTCAAATGAAATTTTAAATACTGTTTCCTCTCACTGTTTTTTTCTTTCTATTTCCTACCTGATATCACTGTCATTGCATTAATTAGTAGCTTGCTAGAACAAACTCACTATTTGCCCAAATTAACGCATTATGCCGTGAGTGTAAACATCCACTGATCCGACTAATGGAGGTAAATTGATTATTTGTCCTTTTCCCTGTGCCGAGTCTCGCTGGCAGACTCTGACTATCGTCCCTTAGCTTTGTAAGACGCACGAAGTGCGCCCTGAGCCGGGAGAATTGAGGGACTTTAGAACTAGCCCCCTCTCTTCTTGCGGCTAAGCCGCTCGGCATACATACACAAATTAGGGACGATAGTCATAAGTCTGGTAGCGAGTCTACTAGTCCCTCTCTTCTCATGGCTAAGCCGCTCGGCATACATACAAAGATTAGGGACAATACAGTAATAGTCACGAGTCTGGCAGTGACTATGAGACTAGCAACAACATAGACTGTAATAATACTAATATACGTCGTGGTGTTCCTCCCTTACCGGCCTCCTCTCACATTGACAATTGGAACTTGTTAGGAAGAAGGAAAATAAACAATCGAATATTGGATTTATGTTGGAATGTTGGAAGTATAGAGACTTGTTCATTTGTAGTCCATGCAATCATTTGATGAGGACAGTTTCATGGCCTCTACATAATAGCTCACATTCACAAACAAACATCAAGTGCACACACATAAAGAGGCCACAAAACTATTCATATCAGACCATGAAATGTTATGCAAGTCTCCTAGTTCCAACGTGCTGTGTTACCAGTCCAATTCATGTGTTTACTTTCCATGTTTGTAACTAGTTCCCCTTTGAATGCTTGACTGTATGCAGTTGTAAGTTCGATACTGCTGTCCCTGGCGACAACTCGACAGTCTCCCAAAATAGCGCATGTGTATAACATTAGACTAACATGGGCTCACTATTAATCTTTCCATAGATTATGGACTATCTTGAATTTACGTCAGATCCTTTAGTTGTACCATTTCATAGTCGTGAAAATCCGCCGAAAGTTGGAGATAGTACCTCTGACCTTGACCTCTATACTGTGGATACTGCAAGACCAGTCCGATTCAAAGATCTTCATGTTCACAAAGAGCGCCCCCTGGTGGTATTCGCCTCATCGTTATCCTGACCCCCGCTTCGAGTAAGTATGGATGTCAAACTGTGAGGAGTAGGATGATGATGATGATGGTGGTGATGGTGATGATGATGATGATGATGATGGTGGTGGTGGTGGTGGTGGTGGTGGTGGTGGTGGTGGTGGTGAGGTAGTGATATCGATGTTGTCAGTTATTATTCACTTATAAAAGGGTATAGCTCAGAGATTCGTCCTCCTGGTGTTACAATCTTAAGGAGCTTGCTTCACCACACAAAGAAGTCTGAAATTATCACCTAATAACAGCTCTGTTTAATCTAAGTGGATTATATGTCAAAATATTATGTAATCGCGTCCTGTGTCAAGTAGACTTAGTCTGGATGCCAACGGTCTGGTCAAACTCCCTCGATCAGCACAGAAAGTTGTTCATCTAATCATTGAACCCCAGCTGCTATAGTGACAAAAACAGTGTATAAGTAGCATCCTGAGCTGACAAATATACCATATTTGGACATTACATAACTGCCCCACGCATACTGTCACGCAGGTAAAAGATTTAGAAGCTCAGCTTGTGCCATGCTAGTAATATGATAGTTGTATTCCTTCGTCTGTTGAATGAACCATAAACAGTCCCCAAAGATACAGATTATTCATGTACATGGTCACCAACGTTTGTTCATGTTTATACATGATTTTTATATCAATCTTATGTTTTCTTTGACAGGCCATTGTTCACAGTGGCTCCTTACGCAAGTTGTTCGACGATTACAAAGATAAAGTCGACTTCTTGATGGTATACATGTACGAGGCACATCCTGCTGAAGGGTGGCGCTTTGGTACACACTACAGTACAGTTAGTCGGCACAGAAACATCAAGGAACGCATTGATGCTGCCCAGTAAGTTTGTCATTTATTAAGTTTAGGCTCAGACAGGCGGTCTGAGGTTTAGTGTTGGGGTAGGGGTAAGAATGGGAAGAGATAGAGGGTTATATCACTTAATATACACACAAATGTATAGAGCCAACAAGAAATTCCAATGTTTCATGTTCTTTCGGAGGTGAATTGAATGAATTTCGTAAATTCTTAGTGTGGCCTAATCACTTGAGCGATTTTTTTAATTAGATAGAAAACTTACAAACCCGCCATATTGAATGATGCATTATTGGAAATATAATTAGATTCCATCGATAGACATTAATTACTTTTGTACTGGTAGTCTCGGTTACCCAGACTCTCACCACTGGAGGCTCTTCTACGAGACTACCCAGACTCTCACGAGTCCACCCAGACGAGAGTCTGGGAAAACTACGTTTCAACTACCCCACGCTGGGAGTCACACAGTGCATTTCTTACCAGTCATAAGAAATGTCGCGAAGCTACCTAAATTGATCGTTTAGCCAACAATGTTGGACGTCAAGTAGTCCCCAGCATGCACTGCTCTAGAAGCTACTTCCTGCACGGTTGGAATCTCGATTCCCCATCCTCTCTTTTGGCGAGGTCTCGTAGGCAGAGCCCCCAGCAGCGACAGTCTGGGTGACCGAAACTAGGTCTGAAATAGATATATACTGCCGCTACTAAAGTAACTATCACACAGTACTTTGTTTCTGAGCATGTTCACTGCACTGACATGTGGAATTAAAATAGTATAATTGTATCTCACATTCCCTAGATATTAAAGTGCACAATCCAAGTCGCTGGTAGCAATTGACAGTACCGATGTGTAGTCATGAACGTTAACATTGTCATAAGTAACCATGGAAAATAGGATTGACATAGGGGGCCTTGTCACTACATGTCGCTAGATTTAATTGAAACGTTTTGTATTTCGAGCATCACAGAACCAGTGACGTAGACACAGGTTCTCATGACATAGGATGACTAAGGTATATATATATTCCACATTTTCTGTTTTAAGGACAATAACTTGGCTTGTGCTGGATGTGATGAGACATATTATATGTCATAAAACTGTCATATCATACATTTTCTTTTCTCTTTTCCATTTTAGAACTTTGATAGATCTGGACAGCACATACAACACATTCTCAGCTGATTTGACCGATCGCAGTAAGATTCCAATTGTGTGCGATAACATGGACAACGAGTTCGACAGAGTGTATGCTGCACTACCAGACCGTACCTACGCCATTGAGGAAGACAAAATCAAATACATCGGCAGACTCGTCTTTCAACAGATGCAATCTCAAAGCGAATGGTTGATGACTGACGAGATGAGAGAATGGTTGGAGGGTCGCTTCGGGAAAGCAAAGTAAAGATATGAAGGAACTAATGCCACACTCTAGCTGCTCACCGCTCAGTAAAAACGATTAGATTTTGAGTATCAGTTAACTTTTAGGCGCTGTTCTTTCGACAGTTTCATTTAGGAAACACAATTATCTGTATAAGATTTAACAAGAACTGTTATGAAGTATGGGTTTGCAATGTTGGGAAGCTAGCAGCAGCTGTTTGTGTGAATATACGTAGTAGCGTCGAACTCTGATCATTTTGATGGTGAAGAACGTTTTCATAGCAACGTGAACGAGGACTGCGCATGAGCAGAAGTTATTATGACGGCAATCGGTGAAAGCCTAAAATGGCGGCCATTGCTCGAAACACAATTTCCCTCTAGGGAGCCTTCTTTACAAATTGCTTTGAAAGCTATTTTGCACCATATCTCGTGCCAAATGAGTACCTGCAGCATCCAGGCATTTAATAGAACTTAGATGGTGGTGAATGTTTCCATTTTATGCATGTTTATTTTATACGAATTTCGTGGGTAATCTCAGAAATGCAATGTAGCCTGTAATAGATACCAAATGATATCATTGTCATTGTTTAAAGTCAGATCCATTGAAATCTCATATCAAGACAATGTTTCTATTATTATCATGATGAAAAAAAATATGTTTACGGGATCGCATGGGTAATAATGTTTAGTCTACCTAAATTGTATAGTTATCTATGATGCATGTGGAAGGAGACTTGGATATTGATCATAGATTCAATGGACAGCACTCGTGAACGGAGCAGCCGTCATTGCGTGTGTGTGTGTGTGTGTGTGTTTGTTTGTTTGTTTGTTTGTGTGTGTCTGTATCTGTGTGACAGTATGTATGCGTGTGAGAAAAGGTATGGTAGTTCAAATACATCAAAGGGTCGGGCATATAGGGTATAATGCAGAATGTATAATTCATACATTGTCACTTGTTTTATAACTCGGGTAATTTCATAGTACTGTATATGTAATTCATCAATTTTGGTGTTTATTCATCTGAAATAAAGTGTTTCATCTCTAGAGCTATAGCTTCAAGTTATTGTTCCGGGTATACGACAGTGTGAATGAGATACGTGTCTTGTATATGTATGACTCGGTATGCATAATCTAAGGGAGCCTTCAGTAATTACAAGGTGGGAGGGCCAGCGAAAATCAGGCCCGGGCTGTTGCATAAAATATCACCGACTGCGTCGTGATAAACAGTGCCCCCCCCCCTCAATTTCCTTTTTCTAAAACATGAACTCCCCCCCCCCCCGTTAAAATATTTTTAAAAAAACATGGTTTAAATGGTGTCAGACATGAAAAAGGACACTGGTCCAGGAATCAGTGCTTTAAAGCACTTAATCCCACTTCTGCCACCATGTTGTAAGTTTTAAATATATTGGTTTCCCAACTACTACCACCATAGTGAATTTGTGTAAAATTGTCACTGCATTGCTCAATACATGTGTTTGAATATCATTGGCTGAGCCTCAGACAGTTGTCTGAGGTTCAGTTGGAGTCCTGGCCAGAACATTAACTGACTCCCAAAACACTAGATGGGCACACTCCTGATATTGTTTGTGCATGCGGCTGAGTATTTGTTTGGTGTGATAAACTCCAATAACTTGAAGATAAGAGAGATAAAGCAAACTGTTGTGGTAACAGGTCTCCATGGTAATTATACGATAAGGGGTGTTTTGATTTAGATAAGAGAAGAAAAATGGACAGGATGTCTTTATTTAGTCAATAAAGAGAGAATTATATACAGCTGAAAGAGAGAAAAGTAGCCAGGGAAAGAAGAAGAAAAGTTTTACATCACCACAGAAACAAAAATCAATCAGTCAATTGTTGAATATCACACAACATATGTTTTATTTAACCACAAAAGTTAATCAATCAATCAATCAATCAATCAATCAATGAAATACTCAATCAATCAATCAGTCAATCAATCAATCAATCAATCAATCAATCAGTCAATCAACCAACCAATCGATCGATCTATCTATCAATCAATTACATACCTGCTGGCCCTACTAGGGGACTACTCCCACAGACCAATACAAAATCCCACTGAAAAATCTTTTACGTATAGACGCAAAGGAATGTTTGAATTCTGGGAACACAAAACGACATATAAGTACTGTATGAACACGCCTTGGTATTCAGAGAAGTCGATGTTGTGTTTGCATTTGATGACGTCATGAAATGCCATCTTCTGTCATATTGACGCATTCACAGCTTTCCCCATGTATAGTTCGTGGACAATCGTCGAATGCTTGTTCCTCGCACAAACTGTAATTTGGCGGAAGTTCGGGTTCTTTTTCTTCAAAATCTGACCCATCACTATTTATCGACCCATTTAAACTAGAATATGAAGGGGGTGGTACATCAGTATATTTTCTTGGTGGTCTGTACGAGGGTGGCTGAAGTGCCACACCTCTCCATGCATTATCACCTGGTGGCGCTGTTGATAACTGACCATCGAGTGGGACTTCTCGAAATGTGTGTATTATTTGTGATCCGTTTGGTAAAAGCAACATTTGTACCATCATGCCACTTTCCATTCTGCCTTGTCGACCATGGTAATCGTGTTCTTCCGTTGGTTCTATCAAGGAAATAAAAGTAGTAATGAAGGGACAGCTTACAATGAAAATAGAGGTGTTTATGCCCTGATACAACCACAGGGTAAAGGACCAATGATCAATTTTGTATTCGCGATTTTCCGGATTTCTAATATTATTTTCTGTACATTTCAAATAAAGTTTTAAATACTGTTCCCACCATTTAGTCGGATCAGTAGATGTTTACACTCACGGCATAATGCGTTAATTTGGGCAAATAGTGAGTTTGTTCTAGCAAGCTACTAATTAATGCAAAGCTGATAAACTCCGATAAGACATTGATATCAGGTAGGAAATAGAAAAAACAGTAAGAGGAAACAGTATTTAAAACTTTATTTGAAATGTACAGAAAATAATATTAGAAATCCGGAAAATCGCGAATACAAAATTGATCATTGGTCCTTTACCCTGTGATACAACCATAGACAGTGAACCATTGATATCATAATTATATCAATCACCATTGCAACGGTATTTTAAGGGGAACGCCACCCCAGGAAATAGACGTTTTTTCCATACACATTTGTTTTGGTTCTGGAGAGTCATTTCATGATTTCACATAACATAAATGATTGCCAAGAAACACCAACTTGAAACTCTTTTTCACCACTGTTGGTTTCAGGATAAGAACGACAGTTGCCTCATGTGACTTAACAGATATACATATATATCAGATGTACAATGAATATTCATGACTATTTCTCTTAAGTTAATAAACATTTAGGAGTCATGAATATTCAATGTACATCTAAAAAAATGTGTATGTCTGCAAAGTCCCATGATGCAACGGTGAAGCAGTGACAGATCAATACAGAGATGAAATAAATAAAGTTTCAATGTGGTGCTTCTTACAATTGGCATATGGGGTAGAAATCATTTATTTTCAGGATAGACATTCCCCTTAAGTTAGATTATGTTAATCTAAGTAAATGACGTCATCAAACTCACCTTGTCTATTCGCATTGTTTCTCTTCCTCTTGGTGATTTTATACTGTATGAGACAAACGGCTGTACCAGTCAAAAACAATATTGCTAAAATCTTGAAAGATGCCCGGATGATCTTCATTTTTGTTTGCCTCTCATCTGAATCTGTTGGTGCCTCGGTTTCATCTATATAGGATAACAACGTTTGTCGAATCTCAGTAGTCAAACTTATGGAACTTATGGTAACATGTAGTCTCGGTTATCTCGACTCAACGGTGGGGGCGCTGCATACGAGACCGCCCAGACGAGAGCCCCCTCACTGCAGTGAGAGTCTGGGAAACCGAGACTGGGGTAACATACACCTCCAGGAAGAATTTCTCTGAAAATCAAGCTCCTTCAGATATCTCTAAATAAAGTCATAGCTGGCTCTTACTTTAAAATTAAAATAATGATTTGAGAATTCAGTATTTATATATTTATTTCCAATCTCAGTATCTCCTTTCCATGTTTACACTAAATTATATTGACCATGGATCACAGAAGTCAAATAAATAAGAATTCGAACATCATTTCGAAATTTCGAATATATATATATATATATATATATATATATATATATATATATATATATATATATATATATACATATAGTTACTATATATATATATATATATATATATATATATATATATATATATATATATATATATATATATATATATATATATAACTCGGTGAGTATCAATCTGCTAAGACAGTGCTCTATACCGCAGTGGCAGAGCGTAATAGTTTTGGTAGTACTGGAACTCTTTCTTGGTTGTATTTCGGAGTTT
>NC_135565.1:5711641-5714141 GCF_964340395.1 Glandiceps talaboti
TAATTGATAAAAGCTGTTTTAAAAGAAATACAAACATTCCATATATGTTCATAGTGGTCAATGCTTTTAATCAGTTTATAGATCAAGGTACAACAATCTTCAACCAACTGTATCTCTTAGTATGTCTCAAGCTGTGCTAAAACTACCTACTACAATCTTCTACCAACTGTATATCTAAGCCTGTCTCAAGCTGTGCTAAAACTACCTACTAGCAGCAAGTTTCTCTATTGATCAGAGTGTAATCTTTCACTCCCTGATGTTTAATTGTAAACAAATTGTTGATAACACCAAGGCTGGCTTGTCACGCCACAGATGACATACATACATACACTCACTCACTTCACTCAGATGGTAAACAAACAACTCCAACATTGTTTCGTATTTGTAGATATCCCTTTCTTTTCTTACTTTTTTTTATTGCCCAGTTACACACTTGTATTTTTTTCTTCTATATTTATTTTGTTAGGGTCACAGACTAGACTAGTTCAAATCGAACTATTTCTGTGGCCCTCACCAGATATATTATCCAATCAACCTCCTTTTTGAAATGTACATAAAATGTTATCCTGTTTTGTATCTGGTGAATAAACAATTCAATTCAATTCAATTCAATTCAATTTGATGTTAAATTAGCAACTAGAACATAATACAACACTGCAACTTTGTTTATTATACCAGATTAGATATCCCACAGTGTCGCTATCCTGAAGATTCTACTTAAAACTCCACTGATGAAATGTACACTAATTAAACATCAAGGAGTGAACGATTATATTGGGATCAATAGAGAATCTCGCTGCTAGTAGTTTCAGCACAGCTTGAGACAGGCTATGAGATACATTTGGTGGAAGATCATTGTAAACTGGGGTATCAGAAGTACTCAATTGGCCCTTCCAAAATTTGCCCTGGTGGTGCTCTACTTCCTGTCTGTGTGTACCTGAGGGGTATACATGGTATAGGTTACTTGGTTAATCATAGAGCAATGCTGAACAATATGAAAAACATTTACACTTTACAGAATACCAACGGACAAAGCTCTAAGAATTGGTACTATGAGGTGATGATATCCCCCAAATTGAGTGAGGGCGCTGTTCTCAATTTCCTGTCTGCAGTCTTGAATGGCCTATTAAAAGTTATGTTAAAACTTCAATATAGTTTTTCATGTTATGAAAAATGTTATCAGACACCTCAAACAGATTTCAGAACAATATACTCAGTAACGTAGTTAGTTCTTTGATACGCAACCAAGTTACTTTTGTTCATAAACTTGTGATTCTGAGAATTATTTCATGATTTAACATGACATAAATTTCATGCAATTGTCAATTAATATTAAAGAAAGACCACCAAATCTAACCTTGCTTCACATTCAATGTCCTAGTAGTGGAAATCATAAAATGACTCCAAAACCCAAACTTTATGGAAGTGCCTTTATTTCCTGAAATGGTGTTCCCTGCTCCTTCAGTCATTCCAAAGATAGACTATCTGCAACTTTACTTGTAACGATCTTTGAAACTGTTTTGTTAGATAGAATGACTTATTCGTTATAAAATATACCCTCAATAGTACTAAATCATTTGTGGGTAAACGTATTTGTGCAGCTGTACACATTATATGGCACTGAAGCTTTCATCCCCACCCATGGATTTGTTCTCCAGTTTGTGATATTCTAGGCTGGTCACCAATCTGTGGACAAAATTCTGTTTTGCTTTAACTAAATATCAACTGTGTGTAGTGTTTCAAAAGTCTAAATGCCTTAAGTCTAGCTCCATGATGGACTTTTACTGTCTAGTCAAGCCCATGACTTATGCACACAATTCTGCACCCCCCCCCACCCCTACAGCGTTCATATAAACATGATGACGTTGTTGCATTCCCACATGACATTAGGTTAAACAGACTGGATTTGGAGTCCTGGTTGGACATTTGCATATCATATCGATCCTAGAAACATGAGAAATGTCAAAAACGTATGACAGCCTGTCAATTTGTGATGGATTACTACTGACATGTGCTGTTACGCTTCGCTCACTATGTGGTCGAACCACAATTAATGCTTTGAGTCACTGACTTGCCTAGACAGTAAAAGTGCATACTGTCCATCATGGAACTAGACTAAATTTTCTAGACTATGTTAATTACAATGTTGTCTTCGTATACCTAGGGATATTCAAATATGTTGAGTTCTTGGTAGTAAATCAGGAATGATTGAGTCTAGAGGAATATTACAAGTTTTATACATTTATTTATGCATGCAAAAAGTTACAATTCTGACCGAGAAATTCTCCCCTATATAGTATATAATTTCATAAAATATGTACCAGTATATATATTTGACAATAAAACACATAATATTATATTATACACAGCATGTGAACTTAATTTTTGGCTCCTGAATCTTGACCTTTCCATTCTCCGAGTAGCAACATTCTTGGTGTTTCATGAACTTTGATATTTAACACATACAGGAACCATGGGTAACTTCAAAACAAAAAACGTT
>NC_135565.1:5719141-5734141 GCF_964340395.1 Glandiceps talaboti
ACTGCATTCCATAAAACTATCACAATGCACTTTATTCTAGTCTAGGATGATCATAATACAATTTATTACAAAACAATGACGTTCTATTAGTTTATGATATTCACCAAATACCGTGGCCGGTGAATGTTCCAGATAGTAAATCCTAGACTAGAATATTACCATCCTGGAATAGAATATTATAATTAGCTCACAAGTGACTGTGATGCGCAACCAGACATGTCGGATTCCTTGTAGTCTAGCTCCCATACAGTATCGTTACAACCCTTTTAAAAAATATCTGGTTTGACGAAAAATAAAACAATAATTTCAAATAAATGAAAACTTGTTTGAATTAAATAATGTTAACATGGAATAAAAGTGTGGATTCTATCAAAAAACTACACCTAAATGGTTCAAATTAGTTTGCAACTACAAAAAATGTAAAATGCAATAGCTAAAATAAAATAATACTTTTGGCCTGAACGGCTTGCCATAGCACACTGCGTTAAACACAGTCTAGCGCGTAGCAAGACTACATTTTTCATTAATAATACTAATAATGTTTATTCACTCATTATAAATTATAACAATTAACCTTAAAATAGATACATATACAGCATACATGGCAAAAGGGATCCAGAAATAGCAAAGCTAGTCATGCTTCCTTAGTGACTAACAAACATACTGGTACTTGTAGGTGTATATACAACATTACAAATTTCCATAGGAACTATCACAAGAAACATTTAAAAACAAAAACAAAAAACAAAAAAATGACAAATGACAAAACACAACAAACAATAGAACTGTAAAACTGACACACAAAATTTACAGCCAATTCACAAAAATAATATAAAGTTGTACATGACATTACAGTTATACATGTACATATTCTGAGAATAACAACTCTTAAACTGTATAAAATTTGTGTGTAAACCAATAGACCAAATCTCAACATTCAGATTATTCCAGGTTTTGACACCAGAGTATGATATGGAAGATTGACCAAATGTTGTATGATTATACTCTAGAAAAAGGTTACCACTATGTCTTTGTCTTGCATCATAGGGATGATCTATAAGAGTAAAGTAATCTGTAATAGAGTGTGTAGACTTGTGATACATCAAATCATGTATAAAAGTGCTGACTGAAAATCTGTACAGTTTGAAAATATCTAGGATTTTCAGTTGCTTGAACAATGGGCCAGAATGGTCCCTATACGAGCTAAACATCATTGATGGACTGCCATTTCTTGTGCTGTCAAAATAATACAATGTAAATGTGTAGACTATGCATTCCTGAAAACTTCTAGACCGTAGGTAAGATGAGACTGAATCAGTGAATAAAATATGAATACAAGAGAATCAAAGTGTCTATTGGTAAAAAATATCTTAGTTTGAATAGCATACCACACATCATCTTGACCTTGTTATGGACATGTGCTATCTGATTAGTCCATAACATTGATAAAAGTTGTATTTTAGCATACATAAAAAGATTAGGGATGATAATCACGAGTCTGGCAGCGAGACTAGTTACGCTGTGGCTATTGCCATTGACATTCAACTCAAGATTTTCTGTGAATATAGAAACACTATGTTGTTTACCAATTAAATTATTTATGACATTCCACATTTTTCTTGTGTTTGTTTTTGCACTGTGACCTGTTATAAATGGTGATCTTTGATCGTCATATGAATCATGTAATAGCTCATCGAATAAAAAAAGGTTACAACGCTTCCAAAAGATACACAACTGATGAAATATCAGAGCAGCTCAACTTAACCCAAGTTAACGTCCACTCATTGTGGTTTAGTACCACAGTTGGCATCCAACTAGATTCCTTGTAATCCTGCTTGCACACGGAGTAAGTCGTCCGGAAGCTGGACAATTGGACCCCGCGTCAATTGGACCTCAGACCACTAAAAATGGTCAGTGGTCTGAGATTGGACCCAAGTCAATTGGACCCTCCACCATCGCCCTGTTATAAGCAACATGTTTTACAATTACACATTTTGTTATTACTAGAAAATATGGGGGCAATTATTAGTTAGATCGTAGTATCGACACGGCAAAGTACGACTTCGCAGGCACAGGCAATGCACTGGCGAGACGTGATCTGCATCTAATCAACTGCAGCCGGATTCACATTATATACACATTAAATCCAGTCAATTTCATCTGATTTTCCGTGACTTTGTCAACAAGTAATAAAATCGAAAAGTTAACGTTGATCAGGCTGTTTGCGTAAAGTTACACATTGACTTGAGCCAGGGTCCAAATTGATCGACGTGGGTCCAATCGACTTGGCTTGGGTCCAATTGATGCGGGGTCCAATTGATTTAAACTCCGGCAGACTATCTAGATAGACACTAGTCCTGCTTGCATACGGAGTAATCCGGGACTCGATTCTGACAATTATCCCTCCCTTCTCCCGGGAACCGTCTACAAGCAGGACTAGATAGACCCGGCCCGCGCGCGTGTGCACCGCCTGCAAGCTAGGACGAGAAGTATCATAATCTATGCAATATGTGAAAACGAATAGACACTTATTTACCAAACAAATATATTGTTTAAGTATAGATTACCTATGAAGGCGATGAGCGGCACTGAACGTTTCTGATCTGCTAACGTAGACCACACGATCTCGCTGGAAAGTCACCGCCATATTAATTATTATGGTTAACTAACTTGACCTATGACATTCGAACGCGATAAACATCCACAAATTAGTAATCTGTCGATCGTCCAATTCTAAACGTTTTAAGTCACCAAATATTTAATTCTTAACCGCATATAATGTTATGAAAATAATAAAGAGAAAACACCAAGGAAATAAAAAAAACATTAATTACACATAATTCCAAATACCATAGTTATAAATAATTATCGTTCGAATTTGTAGTACATAGATAAGCTATTGTAGACAAATGAACATCGCCGGTGTATATAATAACCGGGCTTTCACCAAAACAAGAACAGATGTATGCACTGTACAATATTTTACCCACAACTCTCTCTGATTTGTACTGATGGACATCATCTCCTTGAAGTCAGACAGATCTCACCAGTGTACAGGGTTTTGTTAGAATATTTTTGCCATTTTCAAAACGTAGAATTGCCACTGATGAGTTTCTGAATACGTATACATCGTTTCATTGGTTCTGGTATCAATGATTTATTGTAGGAGTAGCAATTTTAGGAATTTGTCAACAGATTTTCTTAAAAGACATGAAGAATATTTGCACCTGTTATGACTTTGCCAAAGATATAGATATATTTGAATAGGTATGACAAAAGAAATTTACATACTAAAACTCATCATACACACTGTCTACCCAAGATCGGACGACGGACAGTTAGGGACAGTGGTAACTTTGGTAAGTCATTTGACCAGTCCCAGCGTATGTTCTCCTCACACAAATCCATCAAACTACAAACAAGCTGTGGGAGATCAATATTAAAAAACAACAGGGAAATGCTGTCTATAAAAGTATTTTTTGAGGCCATCCATGAGATCATAGCAGAATGTTCACAGTTGTCCAAATACTGGTTTCTACTGTTGTTGTTATTGCTGTCAGCATGTTACAAAGACAATAAAGTGTTAACAAAAGATCATTTTTTTCAATACACACTGGCCTTGTATTCATTGTACTATACTACTACATATTGATTAGGCTGGCTGAACTATCAATTTTGGCCACTTTAGTTTGAAGGGAATGGGGGGGGGGGGGGGGGTCTGAGGTCTATTAAAACATTTATTTAATTTTTGTTTCCTATATTGAAATATTAATTTCACCCCTAACATGGATAACCAGAGCACAAAACACACACACACACACACACACACAAATATAAATTAAACATTTGTTCAACACAATGGTTTATCAACACAGGAAAATTTCCATTGATATATGTGTGTGTGTGTGTGTGTGTGTGTGTGTATGTATGTATGTGTGTGTGTGTGTGTGTATGTGTATGTGTGTGTGTGTGCGTGTTTAACTTGGATTATAGCATCTCATAAGGATTATCATTGTTATTCTATACATATAACTTCAGCTAACAGCTTTCAAATTATAGTCATTATAATGTAACTTTTATTTCCTTACTGAGTAAATTGATATATGTAAATAACATTAAACTTGTACCGAGATTAAAACTGATACAGAAAATAAAGCACACCCCATACCTACATGCAACTATTTTTTTTCTGAAACAGAAACAATTCTTATTTTAGCCTAATGTCTGCTATTTTGGCTGTCCAAATTGTCTTGGTCTACAGGCTTCTTTGAAAAATAGATGATACTTAATCTAAGACGTTATTCCGCTATACATTTCTTCATTTAGCTGAGCAAAATACTCATGACCAATGGGGTCTTATCACAACAAGCCTGGGTCAATGTCATTAACGTTTGTTGATTGTACTGTATACTCTTCTGACACTTATTAATGGTAAGAGGCTAGAGTATTAAAATAACTGCACTTTCAGATGATGACACAGGAGTAACTGATTAGTAATATGACGGTGCATAATTTTTTCCATCAGTAGTATATTTACATGCACGGTCCATAATATGCTCCAAATGTGAAAACACCTGTAAAATAAAAGAATGTACAGTTAACATTTTGTCTACCTGCTTTCCATGGCTTTGAATCTTTCCTTATGACTATCTCATTGAGGTCCTGAGATGAAATTTCAAATTCAAATGAAATGTTATAATGAATATTATTAAAGGAGTTTTCGTCAGAGCTTGCAAATGCTACAAATGCTTGTGTCTACAGAGCAGACACTGTGTAAGGGATATTTGTGTGTTATCTTTATTGTGTCTGCAGAGCAGACACTGTGGAAGGGATGTTTGTCTGTTATCTTTATTGTGTCTGCAGAGCAGACACTGTGTAAGGGATGTTTGTGTGTTATCTTTATTGTGTCTACAGAGCAGACACTGTGTAAGGGATGTTTGTGTGTTATCTTTATTGTGTTTCCAGAGCAGACACTATGTAAGGGATGTTTGTGTGTTATCTTTATTGTGTCTACAGAGCAGACACTGTGTAAGTGATGTTTGTGTGTTATCTTTATTGTGTCTACAGAGCAGACACTGTGTAAGGGATGTTTGTGTGTTATCTTTATTGTGTCTCCAGAGCAGACACTGTGTACAGGATGTTTGTGTGTTATCTTTATTGTGTCTACAGAGCAGACACTGTGTAAGGGATTTTGTGTGTTATCTTTATTGTGTCTACAGAGCAGACACCGTGTACAGGATGTTTGTGTATTATCTTTATTGTGTCTATCTCAACATGAAACCTTGCAATCAGTCTCACTGATCTTGATAATCGTTAATAGCAGATTTGCAAGCTAAGACGAAATCTCCGGTACAGACTACATGATCACTTATTACTTTCATTATTGTTTGCATATATCAGTAGACAACAGTGCAACACAGAAAACATTATTGCATACCTATATGCAAATGAACTATCAATTGCTCTATGTACACCAAATTATACACCAGTATATAATTTTTTTTTTAAATAAAAGAACTCCATGTGTGAATGCTGGTGTGGATGCTTGAGGTATTTGCACTCATGCTTGCATTCTTTATTAGATATATAGATTACTCGCTTTTACCTGGCTAGCAACACACACCTCTACATTGCTCTATTCCTGAAGAATGCTTTCTGTGTAAAGCCGAAGCGTTGAATAAAAGTTTCTACTTAATCCTTCGTGAAACCTGTGTCTTGTTCATTATTTAACTTGCTACTTTCCTCAAGACTTGGCTTTTCACAGTGTACACATCACTCTGTAGTTGGACTGATCTTAGCTCCATAGCGTAAAATTCTTTCTTGCACTACTTTTGCCACTTTCATCATGCATGGACGGAGAGTACACTGCACACACTTGTGCAAATACCCAAAGTGTGCTACACTGGCACTCAAACTTCATGCCATTCTGTCATACATGTAAAACTTACCGAATCAATCCAGGATTTATCTTCTAGGACTACACTGATTAAGTCCTCATCTCTCATTTTAGGCCTTACCAAGCTATGGAATTCTACCTAAAAAGTACAAAATTAGTGAAGTCACATAAAATCATGTTCGTGCTAAGTGATATATAAATGAAATTATAAAC
Source organism: Glandiceps talaboti (assembly GCF_964340395.1). Taxonomy (NCBI): domain Eukaryota; kingdom Metazoa; phylum Hemichordata; class Enteropneusta; family Spengelidae; genus Glandiceps; species Glandiceps talaboti. The sequence goes on from NC_135565.1 coordinate 5,725,251, forward strand.
ATGTATTATTAGGATGGCAATTCTATGTCGTTCATTGTAACACCTTTAAAATGATGGGTAGGTCTGTCGGTTAAAAGTAAAAAAAAAAGTAAGTTTATTTGTACATGTTGGTGACACTTTCAATTTTTAATCATACACTAACAGTCTGTATAACTTTGAAATAACAGAAAAAACTTGGAACCATTCATTTTAAAGTCCCAAATTTCAGCAACGAATAAAATAATTTTCATTCAGATACATTACATGCTTGCAAGGTGGCCAGTGAAAATCAATGACATTGTGATTTGTGTTAAATCCTGCTAGATTGAAGAAATATAGTGTCTGGTAGGTCATTAGAAACATTGATTTAACCACAGATAATCGATTTAACTAAAACTACCCTGTACAGTGTACCTGTATATCAGTGATTACTTGCATATATTTACACTACAGCACAGCACAATACCAAAACCATAATTGTATGCCTGTATACAAATGAACAGTTGGTATTTTTAAGTATTTTAAAGTATAGCCATATGGATGAGGATTGGGTATTTATTTTGGATTTTTTAAATTTGTAAAACAATTTCATTGGGGCTTCCTACTTGAAAAACCAACAATAAACAACAAGTCTGTGTTTTAAACTCATTACATTGTAAAAAGCTAAATAATGTGTAAAAGGTTTGTAATGGCGTCCAGATGTGACCTTATCAAAAGAGTTGTGTAAGGGATGCATATGATCATTTACAATGAATATTAATGAGATTATTTATGAATATTAATGAGATCATTTATGAATATTCATAAATGATCTCATTAATAATCATAATTGTCTGCCACTGGTTAGAAACACTTATACCCTGGGCTTATTTGAATATTAGAAGTCATATTATCATCATGCTTTTGTGTAGTGACTATTTCATTCAGCTTTCAGCCTTACGAAATAGTTGCTGCATAATAACCCTCGGGGAAATAGATGTCGAAAATGATACCCCAGTTACAGCAAGTACAGATTGAATGATAACTAGTAACCATACCATGTGACGACACTCTTTGAAGGTAGCTAACTTGAAATGATGCAGCAAGTGATACAACGTAGATCTATCGGCACAGAAACGTCCAGCAATAAATTCCTGTTAGGTGCAACAATAGTCAGTGATCAGTAAAGACAAATCGAAGTAGGAGCTCTGCTGGGTTTGAATGAACACACAAATCTATTTACTAAAGAAATGCAGCTGCATAATGTATATACCTGGTAATCAGTAAAGTGAAAGTCTGTAACCATGCATAAAGTATATACCTGGTAATCAGTAAAGTGAAAGTCTGTAACCATGCATAAAGTATATACCTGGTAATCAGTAAAGTGAAAGTCTGTAACCATGCATAATGTATATACCTGGTAATCAGTAAAGTGAAAGTCTGTAACCATGCATAATGTATATACCTGGTAATTAGTAAAGTGAAAGTCTGTAACCATGCATAATGTATATAACTGGTAATCAGTAAAGTGAAAGTCTGTAACCATGCATAATGTATATACCTGGTAATCTGTAAAGTGAATGTCTGTAACCATGCATAATGTATATACCTGGTAATCAGTAAAGTGAATGTCTGTAACCATGCATAATGTATATACCTGGTAATTAGTAAAGTGAAAGTCTGTAACCATGCATAATGTATATACCTGGTAATCAGTAAAGTGAATGTCTGTAACCATGCATAAAGTATATACCTGGTAACCAGTAAAGTGAAAGTCTGTAACCATGCATAATGTGTATACCTGGTAATCAGTAAAGTGAAAGTCTGTAACCATGCATAATGTGTATACCTGGTAATTAGTAAAGTGAATGTCTGTAACCATGCATAAAGTATATACCTGGTAACCAGTAAAGTGAAAGTCTGTAACCATGCATAATGTGTATACCTGGTAATCAGTAAAGTGAAAGTCTGTAACCATGCATAATGTATATATCTGGTAATTAGTAAAGTGAAAGTCTGTAATCATGCATAATGTATATATCTGGTAATTAGTAAAGTGAATGTCTGTAACCATGCATAAAGTCTCTATCTATTATGCTTGCAGTGTTAATGGGCAAAAAGTGAGTTTTTACAACAAAAATGGCTGCAATTAAAAAAATGATTTGAAGGTCATGGAACAAAGATGTCTCTATCTATTATGCTTGCAGTGTTAATTGGCAAAGAGTGAATTTTTACAACAAAAATGGCTGTCATTTGAAGGTCCTGGAACAAATTGATGTGCACATGCAGACTATCGCACCTGATATTTGGTGAAGGGTGTTACACAATGGACCAATGTAGTACCTCCATGGACTTTGTCCAGTCGGGCAAAAAAAATAAAAATTGAGAAAGCTACGGCAATTTTTACTGTTTTGACTCATATTTTGAGTGCCATGGAAATGGTGATGTAAAAGTACCAGATTACAAATGCCATATTTCTGTTTGAATGTGTACAATCATAGACAGTGTACCACTGTGTACCACTGTCTATGGTACAATTTGGCTTGTGTAAGGTATACATGTAATATCCAGAGTGGTTGTTCATTTCTTGCTGACACAAAACACAGAAAAATACTGCTGATAGCAATGTGCACAACTGAAATCCAATGTCAGACATACACATGCAGTGACACACATGTACATACTAACAGACATTTCTCAATGGCTATAGCACTACTGGACCACAGTTCAGTTGTGCTAAAAAGTGCCTTTCTGTAAAAAAAAAAATTGCGATTTGAAAATACATACGGTAATAACACCAAATGCGTATTCAAGATATTGAAAACTCTTTCACAGTATAACTCACCTTTCCATGCCTTGCTGGATAATAATCTAATTCTGAATCTGAATACAATTCTATATCTGATTCTGAATCTGATTCCGAGTTGTCACTGTTGTCAATGTCTTCCAGTGTTTTTCTGTTGTAAGGATCACCATGCAATATTACTGCCCTAGTCCCTATGCGGTCCTTCAGGGTACAGGCCTGATTTTTAAGAACAAGTACATTAACAAAATATAACAGCATTACATGTATGCCACCTAGGAATCAACAATCTCAAACTTTTACTGTTATTTAGTTCTAAGAAAACTAAAAATCTTTTCTTGGTTAAAACCATGAAAAAATCTGGGGTTGCCATGGAAATACTTCAAATAGAGGGCTAAATATTATGTTACAGTTAACCCATTTAACATCCAAAATGGCCACCAAAAGTTGTGTTCACGCTATGGGAAGAGTGTTGATTTCCTTGAAAACAAGATAGCAAACCCAAAAATTCCGTTTATTATTTTTTAAAAAAACAGGAACAAGCTTTCATATTGTATGGTTTGAAGAGATACAAAAAACTTTGAGGGAAATTGGTCAACAAGGGGCTTTATACCTATTTCATTTTAGCAGATTGTATTGTATGCTTAATTTCTGGCAGAGCAAATATAAATGAATAATTCTGATTGGCTATTTTAAAAAATAGATACATGATTCATTACTAAACCAAGATTGTATTCTCTGAGTTTTCTTGATAATTCTTGTCATCATTTAGAGCAGCCTTAGTTAATGCTATGTTTCTCATTATAACACCTTAAAAATGATGGGTGTGTCAGTCGGTTGAAAATGAAAAAAAAAGAAAAGAAAAAGTAAGTGTATGACTACATGTTGGTGATAAGGCCAAATAAAAAAAAATTGTTTGGTTTCTGTTACCTGACCCCACCTACTTGTTCACACGACCCTAAACTTTTTTAACGTAAGAAATAATAAAATCGCAAAAACTGTGAAGTCTTGCGAGAAATAGTGGATATGGAAACTGACATCAACTTGAAAGGACAATATAAAAGTGTTCTTGCAATCTGTAATGGCTGTAGATCTGATGAGATGAAACCAATAACACAGTGACCATATGGAAAACAAGGGAAAACATAACTACCTGAACTAGACTCTCGCATACAAAAAAAAATAAATTAAAATAACATAAATAATCTACCTACCCCATCTATTCTAAAATTGAGCGTAATCAGAACCACACAACTTGTTTTGTTAGGCCTAATTGCGATTCATAACTTTACTATACTTTTAACAGTTAAATTAGAAGGAACCTTTTAACCATCTGTTTTATCAAAGTAAGCAATACATAATTATTATAATAATAATTACAATTTTTGCTCAAATGCACTCTGTGGGTTCTCCATCTTACAATCAGCATTGTTGTGATTGTCGTCTAATCCATAGATTTGTTTATAGTTATTTTGAGTTATTTTGCTGGATTAAACACATAGACATGTACGGTGAGTCAGATCCTGAGAAACATTGACATAGAATTCACTACACCACCTTGGAGGGAACACCGATTCCTAATTCCTCACCTGACAACGTCCACAATCAGTACTTTCTTCTGTCACTTTTATCATTGGATACTTCTCTATGGCTTTCTAAGAAAAACAATGACAAGATTTACATCTTTTTAGTTATCAGATTGACACTAATTTCATATAAAAATAGCACCCCTATAGTGACAGAGATAGCACACCTAGTGACAGATATAGCACCCCTAGCGACAGAGATAGCACCCCTAGTGACAGAGATAGCACCCCTAGTGACAGATAGCACCCCTAGTGACAGATATAGCACCCCTAGTGACAGAGATAGCACCCCTAGTGACAGAGATGGCACGCCTAGTGACAGATATAGCACCCCTAGCGACAGAGATAGCACCCCTAGTGACAGATATAGCACCCCTAGTGACAGAGATAGCACCCCTAGTGACAGAGATAGCACTCCTAGCGACAGAGATAGCACTCCTAGCGACAGAGATAGCACCCCTAGTGACAGAGATAGCACCCCTAGTGACAGAGATAGCACTCCTAGAGACAGAGATAGCACCACTAGCGACAGAGATAGCACTCCTAGCGACAGAGATAGCACTCCTAGCGACAGAGATAGCACCACTAGCGACAGAGATAGCACTCCTAGCGACAGAGATAGCACTCCTAGCGACAGAGATAGCACCACTAGCGACAGAGATAGCACTCCTAGAGACAGATATAGCACCCCTAGCGACAGAGATAGCACCCCTAGTGACAGATATAGCACCCCTAGCGACAGAGATAGCACTCCTAGCGACAAGGATAGACACACACATAAAAGATATTTATAAAATATATGACATAAAAACAAATCACAACAAAACAATGAATTTCAGGTAAGTAAAACTGACACACTCAGTGACCTACAGATTCTAATTACAGGATTTTTCACAATTTTGAAAAATAAAGGGATGGCTTCATTTACATATTAATTTGCATATAATTTACACATTTTCAGATCTTGGCATTTGATAATGAAAAAAAAAATGTTTTCACACCAAAAGGGGCTTATAATCAATTAAATTCCCATTTTCAACAATGATCTATTAAGCAAATGAGAAAACACAAAAGTGTAAAGAAATAATTTCAGTTCAAAAATGTAAAACTTCAATAACAACGTAATTCATCATGGCAAAAAAAGCGGGGTGGCCAACAGGAATAAAGGGGTGGCCCCACAAACAGAGGGTGGTCGATGAAAACAGAGGAGTGGCTATGGTGCACCCCTCAAAACCGTCAGAGAGAACACTGAATTTATAAATTAACAAAAGACAAAGCAATGCAAATTTATCCAAGACAATTTAGATTATTTTGCAATTTAACAGCTAATTACATGGACATTTCTTATACGTACATGAAGAACAAGTAATTGTTCACATAAAACAACCACAATGCAGGAAAACATCAAAAGAAAGCTTGGAAGACTATGCCTAGAATTCACAAACCCACCACTTACTTTAAAATTAGGTGCCCAGGCTTTACTCTTAACTAAAAAACATTTCCTGTCCTCGATATCATTGTCAACTTTCTGTACAGCAGGTAAAAAATATGGATCTATTGAAATAAAGGAAAGAGTTAGTTTTATGGACAGTCTAAAAAATTCCCAACTTTAGCAGCATCCATCGTTTATAATATTCCCTGATCAATCTGAATGTACAGCAGTATATCTTAATGTCTTATTACACTGACAACGTAATGCAAGATCAGCTGATAATTGGTAGTCATTTCTGATATCAGTGAGTATGCTGGTTATTTGAAGTAACATGTTATCAATGCTGATATAATTCATTGGCCTCAGATTTTGCACTATATAACCTATGCAAAGATGTATGGATAATTAGCTTAATAATAACTTATTGTCTTGCAAATTTGTATAGACAATGCAAAGATCAAGATTCACTAAGAATGACTTCTGAATTTAAAATCACCTCTCTCAAGGATACCAACCAGGAATTCTAAATTTAAACTCACCTCTTTCCTTATAGATGGCAACTTGGAATTCTAAATTTAAACTCACCTCTCTTTTCAAGGATACCAACAAGGAATTCTAAATTTAAACTCACCTCTCTTTTCAAGGATATCAACCAGGAATTCTAAATTTAAACTCACCTCTCTTTTCAAGGATATCAACCAGGAATTCTAAATTTAAACTCACCTCTTTCCTTATAGATGGCAACTTGGAATTCTAAATTTAAATTCACCTCTCTTTTCAAGGATATCAACCAGGAATTCTAAATTTAAACTCACCTCTCTTTTCAAGGATATCAACCAGGAATTCTAAATTTAAACTCACCTCTCTTTTCAAGGATATCAACAAGGAATTCTAAATTTAAACTCACCTCTCTTTTCAAGGATATCAACAAGGAATTCTAAATTTAAACTCACCTCTCTCCCCATAGATGGCAACTACTGGGAATTCTAAATTTAAACTCACCTCTTTCCTCATAGATGCCAACCAGGAATTCTGAATCCAAGGCTGTGCTAAGGAGAGCCTGAAGATAAATTTCAAACACTCCTCTTAATCCACCAGCAAATGCTCCAAATAATTCTGAAATAGGGAAAACAAATATGAAAATAAGAAATGTTATACCACGCTGCTTTCTGCCCAAGCCAAGTTATCTTTGAACAGAAAATATGGATTATACATTATATACCCTTGTTATTTTACATCATGGCAATCCTTATCTGCATCACTACTGTGCTGTAAATATGAGTCAACATATTCCAACCATTATTTTTCTCAACTTTTCATAAATTATGCTTGAGGAGGTATAATTATATCATATTATTTCCCCACTATTTTTCTGCATTCAGTCGGTAAATACTTGTAACCTAAAGGTTGTCACTACGGTACTTGTCTAGTGAGTCATAGTGACAAGGCCCCTTACTATAGGTCATTTGCATTTTCCTTCCTTAGCTGAACAAAAAAAAATGTTGGCGGATAATATCTAATTGGCTGCTGTGATAAAAGTACACATCAGTGCACATAGTTGAAGCATAGCAGTCGGTCTTCTAGGGTGCCATGCTACGAAAACCTAGACAGTAACTAGGGAGGCTCACACAAGATTTTGTTTCACAGCAGAAATGAGTCTAAGATATGACATTTGTTCCACGCTATTGCTTTATAAAAGTTTATTCACCTCTATTTCCTTTCTATATTTGCCTTTTGTACGTTTGTTTTCAATGTTATTTCTGGAATCAGCATCACAGGGGGGGGGGGGGGGGGTCTACTTTCTAACTTGTATTTGAGGTGTCTTAGGGGGACACACACATTTTGCCAAATCTGTGTTAGGGATTAACACACTTTAGGCTATTCATAATTCAGAAAACTTCTGTCCCATGGTCATGAGCACATGAAAAGAGTGAAAGAGTGTACAAACCAGGCATCAACTGTGGACTGGTTTCATCTTCAAACGGTGCATCCCATGATATCACTTCGACTGCTTCTACATCTACATCAGAATTACTCCCACTTGGATTCACTTCATCAGTGTCTAAGGGAATTGTGTCGATAGCTTGGTAGTGATGTTTTATTTTTCCACTGTACGGACAAAACTGCAAAACAGAAAACAAATGTTATGAAATTATAATAAAAAAAAACATTAAAGCCACACTAGTTGAAACTAAAACATTTTTTTTGAAGTGGTTTTGTTAGATACAATGACTGTGTTATTTATTATATTGTTAAACCACCTGATGGTAAACACATTTGTGTATCTGTACACATGATATGGTACAATAAATCTAAATGAGATATTTCCATTGCACTATTTTGTCAATTTTTCTCTAAGGCCTAAAAAAAATATTGTTTGGTTCTGGTTACCCGACCCCCATTTAGCTTTTCACTGCCAATTCTAAATTTTTCTTTACGTATTCACGAAAAACATACTAAAATTGTGAAGTCTGGCAAGAAATAGTGGATGCGGAAACTGACATCAACTTAAAAAGACAATATAAAACTGTTCTTCCAATGTATAATGGTTGTACATCTGATGAGAAGAAACCAATAACACAGAAACCATATATGTACATGTATGGAAAACAACTCAACTGAAAACAAAACTACCTGAACTACATGTAGACATTGACACATGAAAAAAAATATATCAAAAAAATAAAATAAAAAATAAAAAATCTACCTACCCAACCTATTCTAGAATTGAGTGTAATCGGAATCACACAATTTTTTTCATTAGGTCTTATTACAGACATACAATTTTTTTTTCTTTTTAAATTGTTTTAAATCAATGAATTTAGAATTAAGACAATAGGTAGAGTACATCACCTTGTCAGTCCTTTCATATATTTCAGGTAACTCTTCCTCCTCCATTTCATCCTCACCCTCCCCTTCTTTCTCTTTCTGGGTATCCTGTACATTATATTGTCTCAGCTGTCTGCCTTCTATCAGCCATATACAAGTCACTTTAGCACCACTTGATAGTAGATCTTTTTCAACAAGGAATCTCATTGGACGCTGTAGGAGTAATACAAACTCTGTAAATACCCAAGCTATAAAAATTCTATAGTACTTAACAGTTCTTCAT
>NC_135565.1:5739141-5754141 GCF_964340395.1 Glandiceps talaboti
TTCAAGGGCATATTAGTCGATTTCTCAAACCCTGTCCAACACCAGTATGTTTAGATCTGTATTTCTATTAGGATTGTCTTTTCACTCACGCTGAAACCGACTAAATGCATCATGACTGGTAGAACTCGTGAGAGTTACAGTGTTAGTCTGGCGATGTTTCGCACTTCGAATAAACCGCGGCCCATGAACTTTGCTCTATGACCCCGATTGTGAAATACGCCACCGCGCGGTGTCAATAAAATTAGTGACGTCTCCACTCTGCCTATCCAGCGCCTTGCAAGTTGCGGTTGTTCGTTCTCTTACCCATTCAGCTGCATACAAAAAATATAGACCTCGGAGCTGCGCTAAGCTAAAATTTGGATTGCTTTGTATGTACAGATCCCCACTGCACTGTGATCACAATATAAGTCTATTTTCGTTAATTATTGCACACACTTCAACGAATGTTTTAAACTATAAAATCGATGAGGGCGCACAGTACACGGATATTCGAGTACAATTTATTACGCAGTAGATATATCGGTATATATACAAAACAACCCACATTTTAGCGATGTGAAGCTCCGAGGACTGTAAAGGAGTCTGAAAAATATCAAACCATGTGATACATACATACATACATACATACATACATACATACATACATACATACATACATACATACATACATACATACATACATACATACATGCATGCATGCATGCATCATCATGCATACATACATACATACATACATACATACATACATACATACATACATACATACATACATACATACATACATAATAATGATAATCTTTATTTATACTGGATAGTTCTTTAAGCATTTAAACACTTGTCTCCCAAGAAGTCCAGTGGGGGCCATCCCTCATGGGTTCAGTGGTAATGCAGGAGGAAACCGGAGTACCCGGGGAAAACCTGCGTTGTTCGGTAGAGTCAAACTGAACGACACTCTTCTTACTTACAGCGGGGTAAATTTAATCGAACCCTGAATGGGGTTCGAACCCCGACTGCAGTGGTAAGAGGCATACATACATACATACATACACACACATGCATGCATGCATATGCATGCATGCATACATACATACATACATACATACATACATACATACATACATACATACATACATACATACATACATACATACATACATACATACATACATACATACATACATACATGTTCGACATGAATATGCCGATTTCTTCGAATCTCTACACAATTATATCTACCAGAGTTGACTTTCTTTACTTTTAGTACAATAATTCGAAAACCAGCTCTATGTCTACATGTCTCAATTTACACTGAATATGCATGACTCCTAAGCTTTTATTTTCTTCAGATAAATAGTCATAAATATTCAGTGTGCATCTGACAAATATTCATGTCTTGTAATAAGACCTTGAAGCGATGGTGTTCCATTGAAATAAATGTGAAAAAGCTTCAATTTGGTTGTGTGTTTTCGGCATTCGATCGAACATTACGTGAATGTACAATCATGAAATGACTGTCCAGAACCCAAAGTTTATGGACAAATACCTTTATTTCCTAAGTGGCGTTCTCCATTAGTTTTTATATATTTTGTGCTGTTAAAATTCACTATAAAATGCTTTGATTTAAGAACAATTCATGAAATTACAATAAAACAACAGAAGCGATACAAATCATCAACCCTTGTTGGTCTAATAAAGTTTACCCTTCCTTGTCCCACTCACCATGCAAAAAAGTCCTTTTTACACGGTGTGTGGGGACGAGGAAGGGTCACTGCCATAGCTTACTAAAGCAGACATAGTAAAGCTGGTTTATTACACCACAGTTAAACTTGATTTAGAAAAAGTATAGCTACGTGCTAGCTAGATTCAATCTCTGACCGACCTAGAAAAACATATGCAACGCAACTATTTCAATTTTACTTAGGATTGTCTCTGTTTGAATTAAGTTGGCATTAGCACTGGAATATATTAAACAACATCACTGATTTTACATACCCAGGTGAAACAAGAGTTGCCCAGCTATTACAAGACCATAGTGGTCTGAGAATTGATCTACGTGCCTCCAAGTTGGTTCAGGGCTAAATCTTGCCAGAGTCTAATTCGATATATGTGCTTTAGCATTTAGTATATATACAACATTATCATTGATTTACATTCCTCAATTGTTACGTACTGGTTAAATGAAATAATGATCCTATGAATAAAAAAGTAATTAGATTTGTATGCATGCCAAACATAAAGATATTAAATTTCATAACTGTATGTTTTTCGCCAAAGATATTATTAAAAGTTTGTCTCCATAAACAAGGTTTTCACTCAATACAAAAAATGTTTTGTTTTGTTTTTATACATGCCTCTCCCTACCAAATGAGTAAATTGTATATAAAACTCCAATTATTAAGTAAAACTTAAAAATTATGTTAATGAAAAGAAGTCAGGAATAACTGTATAGAAAAAGAACCCCCGGCGCCAAGTCCTTCAGTTGACTGGGTGACACGACTTGTCACCATGCAGCTACACACTGTGTGTCCCCTACACTATTAAAGTGGAAGTTTCAAAACTACTAATGCAGGTTAAATATCGTGAACGCCGCCTATATTAACATAAACAATATTACTCAATAGAGACAATCGATATGCTAATTGGTCAATAAACGCGTTGATATTTTTAATCTTTTTTTTTTTGTATTTTTCAAGGGAAATGTGACACTGTCACAGTAAATGAAAATTAAATCAACTTGGTTATCTATTTGCCAGCCATCTGTTGAAACACATTATGCTAATTTACTACTAATTTAAATGTTTTTGTCTTGATGGCCGCCTCTACATCAGATGTATCACGAAGGTCAATTCAGGCAAAAGTACAGACTCGAAGGTAAAATAACAATGAGCGATTAGCCAATATCTACATCGGATTTTAATCAGATTGGTCATGGTCTTCACCTACTTTACATGCGATTTCAGAGAAACATCAAGTTGAACATGTGTCCATTGGGAATCTTTGCGGTGGGCAACATTTCCGATGAGAGTCACCAAAATTGTTTATGGAATGGTTAAAGAATTAATGTTCTTGACCCCTAAAAGCCCATTACCTTCAGTGAAGACATCATGAATATTCATTGTTCAACTATTGCACAAACATAGCTACAACGTGACCCACAACAAATATTTTCAAAAGGATGGACAGCGTCAACTTGCAATTGACGTTTCTCTGGAATCACAGGTAATGTAGACTCTCCAGAATCAAAAGTGCATGACAATGTCTTTATTTCCTGGCTGGCATTCCCCATTTAAGTATACATTTCTCGATTGCCTTAGTATGGAATAAAACTATGTGCCCCCCCCCCCCTGCGACTGGAGACCTTCTGATTGAATTTTTCGCTCTTGGTGATGCCAGCATTAGTAATTGGGCACTGCACTCAGAATTGTCTACCCTAATATTACAGTGTATGCTAATTTGCACAATTTTAGTGCTCTTAGGGAACATTCAGTATTTACAAGGGGAGGGTCGAGGGGATTGGGGGGTGTCACTTTTTACATATTAGCTCTCGGGGAGGGCCATAATTTAGAAAATGGGATGGGGGGGGGGTGTCACATTTTACTTTGACTCATTGCATTATATTGTCTTTTTTATCACCCCACCACTGCATTTGGGTTATGGTTAGGGTTAAGATTAGGATTAGTTAGGGTAGGGTTAGTTCTCCATGATATCAGCCAATGTCAATCAAAATGTTACTGACGACCAATTAATTATCAGTTATGGTGCGAGGAGAGGAGAGGGTCTCACAGGTGTAAAATGGTTCCCGAATAGTTGGGTAAGATACTATGGATAATATTGGGATGATTGTGACCTGAGTCCCGACAATGTCAGGAGTGTGTCAATCTAATTATTGGGAGTTGCAGCCGTCAGCTCAGCCAATGAGATCCAAACACAGGTTTTTATAAATGCAGTGCCTAGTAGTTGGAAATAACTAACGACCTTTAACATTTTCAACATTGGTGGCAGCGGTGGGATTAAATCCTTAATAATTAGTCTGGGACTAGTGTTCTTTTACATTGCTGACAGCATTTTAACCCATCCTATTTTGAACTACTTTAACAGTTGGAGGGTCATGTTTTATAATGTATGTTGTTGATTGAATCACTTTGCTTGGAACAATCAACGAACTAGGCCACAATGGAAAATATGTATCACATTTCCCTGCAATCGGGCATCAAGTAAACCTTTAAGTCGTTTATACACACCCACCGTATGTTAAATATCTGATCTCATAAATGTTAAATTTACTGACGCACTATCTGGTTAAATATCAATTTCTGTTATATTTGCCCCTCCTACCCTTTCTTCTCAACCCCAAATTCTTCACACCACATCCATATCTTTTAATTTGTCAGCCACAGCACAGTGACCACAGTTGGTAAGACCATCCACCATCGTAGTCAATGTAGCATCTTGTCCTCTTCTTTCTTTCCATCGCAGCAATAACTGATATTTTATCTCCTCGTTGCCATAGTTACGATGATCACCTTCAATGGTAGTAATGGTGACTTCAAGATTCTCTTCATTTTGAAGCAAATGTCTGTACAAGTTTCTAATCTCCATCGGTTTCAAGGAGTTGGCAATCATTTGGAGTACGTTGTCACTGCAAACTACACACAAAGATATTACTGTCAAACACTTTTGTGACCAGATTGAGGTTTGTAATACTTAATGTAACTTGTTGGAAAACACCAAATTATTACAAAAATTGAAACAGCTATGATATTAGACATGATAAATTTCTCACCTAAAAATAATAAAACGTGATTGATCTGCAAAACTACACCAGTGACTAGCCAATGTATTATTTTTTGCACGAAATGATACAAATAATAATGTCACAGCAAACAACATGTCGCTTTCAAAATATATTGCTTTAGTGTTGTGCTTTTGTACATATACAGTCAAGATAACATTAGACTTACCATCACTGTCAGTGTATAGGGATAACATTAGACTTACCATCATTGTCAGTGTATAGGGATAACATTAGACTTACCATCATTGTCAGTGTATAGGGATAACATTAGACTTACCATCATTGTCAGTGTATAGGGATAACATTAGACTTACCATTATTGTCAGTGTATAGGGATAACATTAGACTTACCATCACTGTTAGTGTATAGGGATAACATTAGACTTACCATCACTGTCAGTGTATAGGGATAACATTAGACTTACCATCACTGTCAGTGTATAGGGATAACATTAGACTTACCATTATTGTCAGTGTATAGGGATAACATTAGACTTACCATCATTGTCAGTGTATAGGGATAACATTAGACTTACCATTATTGTCAGTGTATAGGGATAACATTAGACTTACCATCACTGTCAGTGTATAGGGATAACATTAGACTTACCATCACTGTCAGTGTATAGGGATAACATTAGACTTACCATTATTGTCAGTGTATAGGGATAACATTAGACGTACCATCACTGTCAGTGTATAGGGATAGCATTAGACTTACCATCATTGTCAGTGTATAGGGATAACATTAGACTTACCATTATTGTCAGTGTATAGGGATAACATTAGACTTACCATCATTGTCAGTGTATAGGGATAACATTAGACTTACCATCATTGTCAGTGTATAGGGATAACATTAGACGTACCATCACTGTCAGTGTATAGGGATAACATTAGACTTACCATCACTGTCAGTGTATAGGGATAACATTAGACTTACCATCACTGTCAGTGTATAGGGATAACATTAGACTTACCATCATTGTCAGTGTATAGGGATAACATTAGACTTACCATCACTGTCAGTGTATAGGGATAACATTAGACTTACCATCACTGTCAGTGTATAGGGATAACATTAGACTTACCATTATTGTCAGTGTATAGGGATAGCATTAGACGTACCATCACTGTCAGTGTATAGGGATAACATTAGACTTACCATCACTGTCAGTGTATAGGGATAACATTAGACTTACCATCACTGTCAGTGTATAGGGATAACATTAGATTTACCATCATTGTCAGTGTATAGGGATAACATTAGACGTACCATCACTGTCAGTGTATAGGGATAACATTAGATTTACCATCATTGTCAGTGTATAGGGATAACATTAGACTTACCATCACTGTCAGTGTATAGGGATAACATTAGACTTACCATCACTGTCAGTGTATAGGGATAACATTAGACTTACCATCACTGTCAGTGTATAGGGATAACATTAGACTTACCATCATTGTCAGTGTATAGGGATAACATTAGACTTACCATTATTGTCAGTGTATAGGGATAACATTAGACTTACCATCACTGTCAGTGTATAGGGATAACATTAGACTTACCATCACTGTCAGTGTATAGGGATAACATTAGACTTACCATTATTGTCAGTGTATAGGGATAGCATTAGACTTACCATCATTGTCAGTGTATAGGGATAACATTAGACGTACCATCACTGTCAGTGTATAGGGATAACATTAGACTTACCATCATTGTCAGTGTATAGGGATAACATTAGACGTACCATCATTGTCAGTGTATAGGGATATCATTAGACTTACCATCACTGTCAGTGTATAGGGATAACATTAGACGTACCATCACTGTCAGTGTATAGGGATAACATTAGACTTACCATCATTGTCAGTGTATAGGGATAACATTAGACGTACCATCACTGTCAGTGTATAGGGATAACATTAGACGTACCATTATTGTCAGTGTATAGGGATAACATTAGACTTACCATCACTGTCAGTGTATAGGGATAACATTAGACTTACCATCACTGTCAGTGTATAGGGATAACATTAGACTTACCATTATTGTCAGTGTATAGGGATAACATTAGACTTACCATCACTGTCAGTGTATAGGGATAACATTAGATTTACCATCACTGTCAGTGTATAGGGATAACATTAGACTTACCATCACTGTCAGTGTATAGGGATAACATTAGACTTACCATTATTGTCAGTGTATAGGGATAACATTAGATTTACCATCACTGTCAGTGTATAGGGATAACATTATACTTACCATCACTGTCAGTGTGTAGGGATAGCATTAGACTTACCATCATTGTCAGTGTATAGGGATAACATTATACTTACCATCATTGTCAGTGTATAGGGATAGCATTAGACTTACCATTATTGTCAGTGTATAGGGATAACATTAGACTTACCATCATTGTCAGTGTATAGGGATAACATTAGATTTACCATCACTGTCAGTGTATAGGGATAACATTAGATTTACCATCACTGTCAGTGTATAGGGATAACATTAGATTTACCATCATTGTCAGTGTATAGGGATAACATTAGATTTACCATCACTGTCAGTGTATAGGGATAACATTAGATTTACCATCATTGTCAGTGTATAGGGATAACATTAGACTTACCATCATTGTCAGTGTATAGGGATAGCATTAGACTTACCATCATTGTCAGTGTATAGGGATAACATTAGACGTACCATCATTGTCAGTGTATAGGGATAACATTAGATTTACCATCACTGTCAGTGTATAGGGATAACATTAGACTTACCATCACTGTCAGTGTATAGGGATAACATTAGACTTACCATTATTGTCAGTGTGTAGGGATAACATTAGACTTACCATCACTGTCAGTGTATAGGGATAACATTAGATTTACCATCACTGTCAGTGTATAGGGATAACATTAGACTTACCATCACTGTCAGTGTATAGGGATAACATTAGATTTACCATCATTGTCAGTGTATAGGGATAACATTAGACTTACCATCACTGTCAGTGTATAGGGATAACATTAGACTTACCATCACTGTCAGTGTATAGGGATAACATTAGACTTACCATCACTGTCAGTGTATAGGGATAACATTAGACTTACCATCACTGTCAGTGTATAGGGATAACATTAGACTTACCATCATTGTCAGTGTATAGGGATAACATTAGACTTACCATTATTGTCAGTGTATAGGGATAACATTAGACTTACCATCACTGTCAGTGTATAGGGATAACATTAGACTTACCATCACTGTCAGTGTATAGGGATAACATTAGACTTACCATCACTGTCAGTGTATAGGGATAACATTAGACTTACCATCACTGTCAGTGTATAGGGATAACATTAGACTTACCATCACTGTCAGTGTATAGGGATAACATTAGACTTACCATCACTGTCAGTGTATAGGGATAACATTAGACTTACCATCACTGTCAGTGTATAGGGATAACATTAGACTTACCATCACTGTCAGTGTATAGGGATAACATTAGACTTACCATCACTGTCAGTGTATAGGGATAACATTAGACTTACCATCACTGTCAGTGTATAGGGATAACATTAGACTTACCATCACTGTCAGTGTATAGGGATAACATTAGACTTACCATCACTGTCAGTGTATAGGGATAACATTAGATCTAGACTTACCGTCATTGTCAGTGTAACTTCCTATTTTATGTTTCTTGGATGGCTGTAATATAAAAAGGTAATCATTTATCACGTGATGTCAGAGGGAGAAAATGAATTTGACGTTGCCCACCTAACTACCCTAGTTGTTTGCATTGAGTCTGTCTGATACTCGTTTCACTTTGCTCTGCAAAGTTATTGAATAATTGTTTTTAAATAGACCGCACTATAACCTTCTATGGTCGGAGACACATCTCTATATATTAAAGTAATGTTAGTGTTAATGTTAATGACTGTTAATGTTACAACCAGTCTGTACTGCTGTTTCCTTACTGTTGTAGACAGCTGTAATTAATTGTATTCTTATCTCATTCTTTAGTCTGTTACGTAATGCTTGGGAAAAATAAAATATAAACTTACAGTTTGTTCTCGTAGTTCAAATTCAATGACGACGAAACTGCCATGACCACGGTTATCACTGTCTTCCATAGCTTGTTTTACGGAGAATGCAGCTCGTATATGGCTTTGCTTTTCAGCATTTACTGGTTCATACTCAAATCTACAAAATGGTGCCACAGAATCGGAGCAGCAACGGATAATGTCTGTCATTTCAAGTTGCTGGAGAAAAAATAAAATATCGTCTTGAGTCTTCTACATTATTAATATGACTACTTGTATAAATCCATTAGGATTATAGATTGTTGATCAGTATCAGACTCTTGACCTAATCCCTCACAGCCAAATTGACGTCATCGCCCAACATCTCACATTCGTATGATAAGAGAGTCCATAAGAACTACAAGAGGGCCCGGGCAATGTGGGGGTGGGGGTACCATTTTTTACAAATCGGTTTACAGCTGGGGAAAGTCAAATTTTCGAAAAAAGGACTAGAGACGGGGTCACATTATCTCATTACTTAAGTTAGCAGTATTTTGTGATTTGGCATCGTGGGAAATAACCAATGTCTTTAAAGCTATCGATGTGATGACAGCGATGGGAACAAGTCCTTACCATTAGTTTTTGGACTCGTGCCCTTTTCCGTGTCTGACAGCATTTCACCTCATGATTTTGAAATATTTTAACAAGGGGAGGGCCATATAAATTAAAGGGCTTTATACACAGTGTATAGTAATGGGGTACCAGATAATTGGTGATATATCCGGCAAATCTGGGCTCAACGACGGAGAATGTTTGTGTAATACAAAACTGAATTTTAGAAGAAATCATGTATACACTCACCTGCTGGTTTGGTAAGTGTCCGTTATTGTCATTTAAGATCCATTCCCATTTACCCACAGGCAGAGTTGTATCACCCAGTGACGTAATTACCCATGGTGCATCTGAACTTATAATCTTCAAAGTGTTGTATTCGGATCGGTGATTTTGTCCCTCGTTCTCTTTTAGTCTTCTCTTGTAGTCCTTTATAGTGTCGCATATGTATAACTTGATTGCAACTGTCTGTCTTCTGAAAAAACTGTACTGTCCGAACGCAACAGCCTCAAGATTGAGACGTCTATTTTTGCCACAGGCCGTGCAGGTGAAGATGGTGAAATGTGCCGTGCTTATGTTCACGTACTTTTCATCAACATTGAACGTGATATCCTGAACAATATTGTTATCTACTTTGGTAGATGATTGGTCCAATTCGTTCCACGTCATGTTCTTACCAGCTATTGATTGGCTGTGGTGCACTCTGAAAACCCAATCAGAATCTTTCAGCTGTGCACGGTGAGGCACTTTTACTATGACTGGTTTCATAAATCGATCGAGTCCCGGTGACAGGCATTCGATTACAGGTGACATTGGTAGTTGATCAGCCGTCAAGTCAATGTTGAATTGTGCAAACAGAAGACTTACACGAACAGCCACTTTCTGGCTGATACCAACTGGTATGGCACCGCGGGGGATAACGATTTGTACGTCAGAGTGCTTATGACACAAAACACCGCCCTCATAGTCGTAGTTACCTTCGAATGTGATGTCAAATAAACCACCCGCATTACTTAGTTTCCTATACCCACTTGCACTGACCGGTCCAGGCAGTAAAGGCACAGCTGTAGATGAGTCTCTGTATTCATTATGATTATTAACTTTGGGACGTTTTGGGATGGATGCTTCCGAATCGTGATAAAACCGTTTTTTTCTGGTCTCGTTGACGTCATCAAAACCGTTCGAATTAAGTAGATTAATGGTTGTTGTTTCGGGAGGAATCCAAGTCCGATCAGCTACACATTCTACATTTGTAGAGTTCTCACGTCTAGAATACAGGAATATTATCAAAATTAAAAACATAATTCAATATAACAAAAATTTGACACTATAATCGTCTATGCTATTACGTGAAAATGCAATCATCTGACTCCGAGTTGTAGATAGATTGTGATTAAATATCCCTTGATTATATATATATATATATATATATATATATATATATATATATATATATATATATATATATATATATATGTATATGTATATATATATATATATATATATATATATATATATATATATATATATATATATATATATATATATATAAAGTTTATTCAATGCTATGACAAAACAATGATCACAAATTGATATGACAACACAGTGATTATCAAATGATATGAACAACACATGTTATCAAGTAGAATGACAATGATTGAACCCCTTGGAGACAATTATGACGAAGTTACTCAAAAAGGGAATTACAATGTGGTGATGAATATTTGGAAAAGAAGTATATGTATACTTTATCCTCACCTTATCATGCGAAACCGAACAATGACAAGACCAAATATCATTAATACCACACACAGGGTTGCTGTTGTGATTGATATGATGGCAAATGTCCCTCTGTCGCCATGGTTACTGTTCTCCACTGTATTCTCCTGATTTGTTTGCTCCAATAATAAATCAGAATCAAGATCTTCCAATGACAATGGTATGGACTGATAATTGGTCACACTTGAAGTTGATGTAAACTGGAATTCGTCTGAAATGAGAGTAACTTACAGTGTTCAACTCTGTGTATGTTCATCATGGAAGCACTGTGATTCATACGAATGGGTTTTTTCTTTCTCGTTTGTTTGGGAAACAGAAACAAAAATACATCACTTGTCCTTCTTTGGTACCTGAACTATTTTATTGAACACCTCCAGTAAATTTGGATCATTCTGTCAGTCTATGATGAAGAAGAAGAAGGAACTTACAATGTTATTTCAAATAGGAACAGCTGTGTGACCATTTCTTTAGTGACTTGTGCTGAAAGCGGTTTTTTCATTCACATATGATAATGTATACAAGCACCATACCAGGGCTAGTAACAGAACTACAAGAGAAAATGCCGATGTTCTCGGAGGGTAAACACTGCTCGAATTGGGTCTGTAACTTCGCTACAGCACGAGTCCATGCCAGGTTAATGGATTTCACACTGAACGTTTTTGGAAAACATTGGATTATTTGGCTGAGGTGTGCAGGATCGGCTTACTATCGTGAATTTGTTCATTAGCATGATAATGGGTAAGAGTTTCTATGTTGTGTAACAGGACTGTAGATAACGAGGTCGACATTCTGGGGGAAAACCTAAAAATTTGTCGGATTCGTAATACAACTTTGTTATAGTACACGTCCTCAGCCATTGTTTTAACGGGACACTTTTGGGTAATCATTTTGTCCGAGGCTACGCATAATATTATGTTCTCATATGTTCTCAATATCTAGAATCTGGAAAGTTCTCATAATGTCGGGGAGACGTATGACATGTTTTAACAGTGTTCTATTGAAAAAGGGTAAATGACCAAGGACCCGTACTATCCTATCAGTTAATTGGAAGCTAATCCATTTAGTCGATGCGTATACATGACAATATTTATAGCCTATTATATTTTAGGCTCAAATTGGTGGTCATCACCTGGTCACAGTGTACTTTTCTTTTCCTTGATATATTTCATTCAAGTTTGACTTGCAACTCCCGAGTTCACTGAAAAGGTTATATACCATACAAAGTGTAACCAATCAGAAGACACTTTCCATAACATTATAAACACTGTTTACGATTGCTACTCCCATATGTACAGCAAGAACACCTTGTATTGAAATAGTGTTCTGGCATCCATATAGAGAGAGATTTCCAGATGCTAGCTATTGGGAACATTATGGAGTAATGACGTCATGTATTACGTGATAGTCATGTTATTTAAATGAGATATAGCAGTTTTTTGAGAATGTACGATATTTTTTGTAAGTGAGGGACACTGCCCTGAAGCTATTAGAGCAGATTCAACAAAGTATGTTCGCTATATTGGAAAACATGCAATTTCTGTACAGGTTTGTTTATTGATTAACCCACACAAGCTTGACAGTAATTATATGTTAGCTCTAGGTCTAGATGGCGACAAAGACGTGTGGGAGTTCTGTGAGCGCATTTTCCAGAGCGACAAAGTATTTACAATGTGAAAATATATGATTAAACAGTAACTCTAGTCCTACCTTCAAATTTGCCTGTTAGGGCACCATTTATAATAGTTTGCTTGTATGTTGTTAGGGCGATCGAGTAACTATTTGAATGAGCCAATTTTGTTATCATAGTTGAAAGTGTTTGGGGCAATGGTGTGCGGCTCGCTTCGGTGGTTACTCTGGAGCTAGCTTGTCCTGGATGTAATATAGCATCTAAAGGTGTTCCCTCTGGCTTTCTTCCACTTTTCTTCTTGTTACCATCTCGCTCTTTCGGCCTTTTCCTAGATCGACCCATATCCGTCATCATTTTTCCATTTCTAGATTTTCCTCCCTTCCGCTTTCCATCATCCTCTGTTGAGTCGCTAACAATTCGTAAACGGCCACGCATGGGTACTTGACTGTTTCCTTTATTGCGACGGCCATGATTTTTCTTGTTATTTTCACGCTGTCTTACTTGTAGTTCAATACATTCAGACACTGTTTGATTGCCAGATTCCAACGTCTGTCTACATTCAGACAGTTCATCCCTACGTATGCATATGCTATCATGTGCTTTACTCTCTTTCCACAGTTCCACGTGGATGTCTGGATCACACAGCAACTTCTTATGACATTGCGATGAAGCGCTATAGTGGGCAGAGAACGTCCCAGGTGGACAAATATGACATGTACCGAAGAATCGTTCACCGTTACATTCAAGTCCGGTAGAATAATATCCCGGTGGACACTTTAATCGGTGACATTTTCGTCTAAGTTTCCGCCCCTTTCCCGCTTCTACCGCCTAGAAGAAAACAATCAACAAAATATGTTTTGAAGTGCGCCCTCCATGGACAATATGGAAAAAATCTGAACTAACGATATATTACCACCATACTTTTTTTTTAATTTCCCATAATGATGAGTAGATGTTTGGAGTTTTGGAGATGACATGCTCCATTTCTTTTACAAATTACAAATTGGAAACGTACATACATATATGAATGTATACCCCCCCCCCTCTCTCTCTCTCTCTCTCTCTCTCTCTCTCTCTCTCTCTCTCTCTCTCTCTCTCTCTCTCTCTCTCTCTCTCTCTCTCTCTCTCTCTCTCTCTCTCTCTCTCTCTCTCTCTCTCTGCACTTACTTAGCAAATAGTCACATGACTACATATCTACAAATCTGACTAACGTACAGTACATAGAAGAGAAATAAATCATTTTTGCTTTGTGTTCCATATATGATCATTTTTTAATATTCAGACAACATTTAAACTGGTCCACTGTTATCTCTGATTGTTAATAAATTACTTACCTGAAGGTGAACCATGCAAACAATACACATGATGATGATAATATATTGTACTTGATGATGTTCCATGTCTACCATACAAGAACCTAGAATTCAACAATAGATGGATTCAAGAGAAAAGACATGAACGTAGATGAGCTGTGGTTTATAGAGATTTACTTTAGCATATAGGTCACATCTAAACGATTGTCTGAGTTCATGTTTGAACAGAAGATTTGCATATAGTTAGTAATTAATATGCATATAATTTAGATCATTATTAATAACTCTGACAGGCTATATGGTATAGCAGTTAGACAAACCAAATTAGTGATGATGATGATGATGATTATGATGTATTTATTAGTTCTTTTGGTGCAAAAACTTAGACTGTACAGAAATACACGCTTAGAATCCAACCAAGACTACATAGAGACGTTAATTACGTTTCAATACCAAAAGTTAATTTCATTTGAACATTTCAATATACACATAATTAACATAAATAATATGATACTAATATTGACTAAAACCAGTATTTTTGCAACTCATAATCGCATTTTTTGTTCATTATTCTACTCAAGTCAAGGTATGTAATTGGTAATTCACACTGTGTTTAATTTATCATACTACATATATACTCAGACCACTATAAAGTCTGAGATATACCACAAAGCTGACAGGGAAGCAATGTCTGTGGATATATATACACAACCTCCTTCCCATTGCCCTTATTAACTAACGTATAATTTCCCACATGTGCAATTTTTGACATGATCACCTCAGCCATGAAGTAGTCGCTATCACTTGATTACAGAGTAACACGCCGATGA